>NW_027880561.1:0-53710 GCF_054177405.1 Leptonychotes weddellii | reverse complement strand
ATCAGATCAATGAAACTAGAAGCTGGTTCCTTGAAAGAATTAATAAGATTGATAAACCACTGGCCAGATTTATCCAAAAGAAGAGAGAAAGGACCCAAATTAATAAAATTATGAATAAAAGGGGAGAGATCACAACTAACACCAAGGAAATAGAAACAATTATTAGCAATTATTATCAACAACTCTATGCCAATAAACTGAGCAATCTGGATGAAATGGATGCCTTCTTGGAAACCTATAAGCTGCCAAGACTGAAACAGGAAGAAATTGACAACCTGACCAGGCCAATAACCAGTACCGAGATTGAAGCAGTGATCAAAAACCTCCCAAAAAACAAGAGTCCAGGGCCTGATGGATTCCCTGGGGAATTCTACCAAACATTCAAAGAAGAAATAATACCTATACTCCTGAAACTGATTAAAAAAATAGAAACAGAAGGAAAGCTTCCAGACTCATTCTGTGAGGCCAGCATTACACTAATCCCCAAACCAGACAAAGGTCCCATCAAAAAGGAGGATTTCAGGATGATATCCCTGATGAATATGGACTCCAAAATCCTCAACAAAATCCTGGCTAATAGGATCCAACAATACATTAAAAGGATCACCCACCACGACCAAGTGGGATTTATCCCTGGGATGCAAGGGTGGTTCAACATTCACAAACCAATCAGTGTGATAGAACGCATTAATAAGAGGAGAGAGAACCATATGGTCCTCTCAATTGATGCAGAAAAACCATTTGACAAAATACAGCATCCTTTCCTGATTAACTCTTCAGAGTATAGGGATAGAGGGAACATTCCTCAAGCCGGTAAAATCTATCTATGAAAAACCCACAGCGAATATCATCCTCAATGGGGAAAAGCTGAGAGCCTTTCCCTTAAGATCAGGAACACGACAAGGATGCCCACTCTCGCCACTATTGTTCAACATACTACTAGAAGTCCTAGCGACAGCAATCAGACAACAAAAAGAAACAAAATGTATTCAAACTGGCAAAGAAGAAGTCAAACTCTCTCTCTTCACAGATGACATGATCCTTCATGTGGAAAATCCAAAAGACTCCACCCCCAAACTACTAGAACTCATACAGCAATTCAGTAATGTGGCAGGATACAAAATCAATGCTCAGAAATCAGTTGCTTCTTATACACTAACAGTGCAACTGTAGAAAGGGAAATTAGAGAAATGATTCCATTTACAATAGCACCAAAAACCATGAGATATCTCGGAATAAACCTAACCAAAGAGGTAAAGGATCTATACCCCAGGAACTACAGAACACTCATGAAAAAAACTGAAGAAGACACAAAAAGATGGAAAAAATTTCCATGCTCATCGATCGGAAGAATAAACATTGTTAAAATGTCTATGCTACCCAGAGCAATCTATACGTTCAATGCTTTCCTGATCAAAATTCCAATGACATTTTTCAAAGTGCTGGAACAAACAATCCTAAAATTTGTATGGAATCAGAAAAGACCCCGAAATGCCAAGGAAATGTTGAAAAAAAAAGAAAAAAACCAAAGCTGGGGGCATCACGTTGGCCGATTTCAAGCTATATTACAAAGCAGTGATCACCAAGACAACACGGTACTGGCACAAAAACAGACATATAGACCAATGGAACAGAATAGAGAGCCCAGTATGGACCCTCAACTCTATGATCAAATAATCTTTGACAAAGCAGGAAAAAATATGCAATGGAAAAAACACAGTCTCTTCAATAAATAGTGCTGGGAAAATTAAACAGCCACATGCAGAAGAATGAAACTCGACCATTCTCTAACACCATACACAAAGATAAACTCAAAATGGATGAAAGACCTCAATGTGAGACAGGAATCCATCAAAATCCTAAAGGAGAACATAGGCAGTAACCTCTGATATCAGCTACAGCAACTTCTTTCAAGATACATCTCCAAAGGATTGTGAAACAAAAGCAAAAATGAACTTTGGGGACTTCATCAAGATAAAAAGCTTCTGCACAGCCAAGGAAACAGTCCACAAAACAAAGAGGCACCCCACAGAATGGGAGAAGATATTTGCAAATGACACTACAGAGAAAGGGCTGGTATCCAAGATCTATAAAGAACTTCTCAAACTCAACACCCAAAAAACAAATAATCAAGTCAAAAAATGGGCAGAAGTCATGAACAGACACTTCTCCAAAGAAGACATACAAATGGTTAACAGACACATGAAAAAATGTTCACCATCATTAGCCATCAGGGAAATGCAAATCAAAACTACATTGAGATACCACCTTACACCAGTTAGAATGGCAAAAATTGACAAGGCAAGAAACAACAAATGTTGGAGAGGTTGTGAAGAAAGGGGAACCCTCCTACAGTGTTGGTGGGAATGCAAGCTGGTACAGCCACTTTGGAAAACAGTGTGGAGGTGCCTCAAAAAATTAAAAATAGAGCTACCCTATGACCCAGCAATTGCACTCCTGGGTATTGACCCCAAAGACACAGATGTAGTGAAAAGAAGGGCCATTTGCACCCCAATGTTCATAGCAGCAGTGTCCGCAATAGCCAAACTGTGGAAAGAGCCAAGATGCCCTTCAACAGATGAATGGATAAAGAGATGTGGTCCATATACACAATGGAATACTACTCAGCCATGAGAAAGGATGAATACCCAACTTTTACATCAACATGGATGGGACTGGAGGAGATTATGCTAAGTGAAATAAGTCAAGCAGAGAAAGTCAATTATCATATGGTTTTCCTTATTTGTGGAACATAAGAAATAGCACGGAGGACATTAGGAGAAGGAAGGGAAAAATGAAGGGTGGGAGAATTGGAAGGAGAGATGAACCATGAGAGACCATGTACTCTGAGAAAGAAACTGAGGGTTTTAGAGGGGAGGGGCATGGGGGATGTGTTAGCCCAGTGATGGGTATTAAGGAGGGCATATACTGCGTGGAGCACTGGGTGTTGTACAAAAGCGATGAATCGTGGATCACTGCATCAGAAACTGGCCATGTATTGTATGGTGACTAACATAACATAAAAAAAAAAAAGCAGGGGCGCCTCGGTGGCTCAGATGGTTAAGCGTCTGCCTTTGGCTCAGGTCATGATCCCAGCCCTCTGGGATCAAGCCCTGCATCGGGCTCCTGGCTCAGAGGGGAGCCAGCTTCTCCCTCTCCCTCTGCCCCTCCCCCTGCTCATGCTCTCTCTCTCTATCTCTGTGTCTCAAATGAATAAACAAATTTTTTTTTTTAAAAAAAGCAGGGAATAGTTCCAAACTCATTTTATGAAGACAAAATTATTCTGAAATCAAAACCAGAAAAAAAGACATTACAAGAAAATAAAATGATAGACCCATATGCTCCTAGACAGAGATGTGAAAATTATTAACAAAACTTTAGGAAATACAATCCAAGAATATGTAGAAAGACTAACATATCATAACCAAGGGGGATTTAACCTAGAAATGCAAAGTGGTTACTTCACATTTTAAAATCAACCAATATAATTTACTCTGTTGATAAACAGTAAAAGAAAAAAAACATACGATCATCTCAATAGATGCTAAAAATTCGTTTAAAAAATCCAACATCTGCAAACAATGAATCATGGAACACTAAATCAAAAACTAGTGAAGCACTGTATGGTGACTAACATAACGTAATAAAAAAAAATTTTTTTAAATCCAACATCCATCCCTAATTTTTAAAAATTCTCACCAAACCTGCAATATAAGAAAATTTCTTCAACTTTATATAGGTTATCCATGGAAAACCAACAACTACATAATCCTTTTTTTAAAGATTTATTTATTTGAGAGAGAGAGAGAGGGCATGCACACAAGTAGGGGGAGGAGCAGAGGGAGAGAATCTTCAAGCAGACCCCCGCTGAGTGCAGAGTCCGACACAGGGCTCACTCCCACGACCCATGAGATCATGACCTGAGCCAAAAGCAATAGCTGGAGGCTCAACAGACTGAGCCACTCAGGCACCCCAACAACTACATAATTCTTGAGGGAAAAAGGCAGAATATTTCACTCTAAGATCAGATATAAAGGCAAGATTTTCTCTCCCCATTTCTCTTCAACATTTCACTAAAGTTTCTAGCCAATGCAGTAAGCAATAAAAAGAAATAAAAGGCACCCAGATAGGAAAAGAAGTTAAACTGTAAAATTCACAGATGACATGGTCTTCTACATAAAAAGTCATATTAAATTTGCAAAAAAATAAAAATCCCTAAAACCAATAAGTGAATTGCAGGATACAAGATCCATATACAAAATTTAATTGTATTTCTATACACCAGCATTGAACAATTGAATTGAGATTTTTATTTTTATTTTTTTAAAGATTTACTTATTTGTTTTAGAGAGAAAGAGAGAGCACAAGCATGGGGAGGGGCAGAAGGAGAGCAAGAGAGATTCACCAATGCAGGCCTTGATCCCAGGACCCTGAGATCATGACCTTAGCCAAAATCAAGAGCCAGCTGCCTTACCAACTGAGCCACCCCGGTGCCTCTATTTTTATTTTTTTTTAATGAACTTCCTTTATTCTATTTCTCACTGGCAGTTGGCAAATATAAGTTTGCAATATGTTGGTTATATCTATGTCTACATAAGTTCATATTACTGGAAATAGGTTTTATTGTATTTATTAGTTATCTAATTTTTAACTGTGATGACATGTTAATTTCGGGTACTACTTTTTAAAAATAAAAATATCAGAAAATTTCCAATGTAAGAAAGTGGAAAATATTTTGGGGCTTTTTTTTCCAATAATATATTAACTCCAACATTTTCAAGAGTCAAGCTAACAGTATAAAGTAAATATTTACTCATCACAATGAAAATAAAAAGCCAAAATAGCAACAGTAACATCTAATAGATAATGGGATGGAAAATACACACAGAGACACACACATTTGAAAATAAAAGAAACCAGAAAATTTTAACATATTAAATAAGTTTGATATTACATACATTTTAGAATAATAGACAATAAGTATGATAAGATAGAGAAGAATTTTATTGATGCAAGCTATATACTTAAAACCCAATCATATTTTACTAGAAAGAGTAGTGCCAACCGAAGATGTGGCTAGGATTGTAGTCTCTAATTTAAGATACAACACCAAAAATTATAATCTTTCATAATTTGCATTCTATTTATTAAAATGACTTTAAGGAGTAAATCGTTCCTTTTTTGGTGTCTAGGCCCTAGCAGGGGGAAAAATCAGTTTTTACCACTGCCTATTGTAAAAACCACAGAATACACGTCTTCAATATGTGTTTGTATGCTTTTATTCCGTTGTATATATATATGTCAAATTTTCATGGACTATCTTACTCCCTAGTATTGACAAGAGATTATTAGGCAAAATAATTTCTAAAATTTGTCAGACCCTATGGAGCAGAAAATAAGGCATAGGTGGTTTCTAGTAGTTTAACAAACCATTCTGAAGCTTACTTGGTTTCAGAGGTTTAGAGGCAAGTACAAAGGGATGAGAATGTTTGGGTATTTTTTTATTCTATTTTTTTAACTACTGGTGTGTGCTATATTTTTCTCCAAGAAAATCAGAAGCCTAGAGGATGTTGTGGCCAACTGTAGAGAAACCAGGGGGCTATACCCCAAGGCTTAATGGGACCATGAATTCCCTGGTCTTAGCTAAGGAATTGGAGGGGATGAGTCTGTTGAGAAACCAGAACCTGAGGGATGCTGAAATAACTTCATGTGTTCAAGGAATGTATTTCAGTATATGATTTTACCCCTTAGCGGTACCTTCTAATACCATTAAGTACCCTAAATACAAATATCCACATCTAAATACTTTTGTGAGTTCCGTCTATGATTTTTCTTAGCTACTCATATGAATAAAAATCTTAATAATTGTAAGTGAATATATAGTACTGTTTCAGCAGATTGTAGGAAATGTTGGTATTATTGTAATTATTACTATTATCACTTACAAATAGATATATTTGTATAACTCCTTACCCAAATTTATTTCGTTTTGCTTTTATTTCGTTTTGCTTACATAGTTCTACAAAAGGCTTAAGTAGCATTTTCAGTATATGCTCTAAATGCTCAAAAATCTTTATGATTCAATTTTATTTTATTTTATTTTATTTTTTTATTAGAGAGAGAGAGAGAGTACAAGCAGGGGGAGCGGCAGGTAGAGGGAGAGGGAGAAGCAGGCTCCCCGCTCAGCAGGGAGCCTGATGTGGGGCTCGATCCCAGGACGCTGAGATCATGACCTGGGCCAAAGGCAGACGCTTAACCGACTGAGCCACCCAGGTGCCCCTATGATTCAATTTTAACAAAAGAGATAGTCTGAGAATACATTTCTAAAATACTTTCTAAACTCTATTTTATAAAATTTTAAATAATCTCAGGACAATTAAATGATAAAAAGATACCTTCTGTGGGTACCTAGATATAAATATGGTGAATAGCATTTTTTAAATGTCATGTACCAATAGCATCAAAGAATGTGAACATCTCAAGAATGTATCTGACAAAAGAAGTGCAATACCTACATACTGAAAACAACAAAACATCTGTGAGAGGAATTAAAGCAGACCTAAATAAAACGTAAAGCCATACTGTGTTCATGAGTCAGAAGACTCAATCTTTTAAAGAGATCAACTCTTCCCAAATTCATCTATTCAGTGAAATCTCTATCAAAATCCCTATAAATGTTTTATAGAAATTTACATGCTGATTAAAAAATTCATATGCAATGCAAAGGACCTAGAACACTCAAAACAATTTCAGAAATGTAGAATAATGTTGGAGGACTAATCCTACCTGATTTCAAAACAACAATAATCAAGACATTGCTGTGCTAGCACCGTGATAGACAGATAGATCAATGGAACATAACAGAGACCAGAATAGGCCCAAAGATATATGGAAAACTGATTTGTGACAACAGTGCAAAAGCAATGCAGTGGAGAAAGTAGTTTTCTGAACAAATGGCTATAGAATGGTTGGATAGCCATAAACGAAAAAAAAAAAAGCTTTGATTTATACCTTGCACCATATTTATATATATCTATATCTATATAGATATACAGAACTCAAAGTGGATCATAAATCTAAGTGTAGGACACAGAACCATAAAAAGAAAAGGAAACATAGGAGAAAATCTTTGTAATCTGTGCTACTGGTAACATAACATAAATGAAAAGTTCCTATTGCTTAAATCACCTAATTCAATAACTTTCTTTTTTTAAACCAGGTTACTGGATTTCTTTTCTTTCCTTTTTGGACAAGATAAGTAGTGTTTTATGCCATAAATGAGCCTGGTTTCACAAAATATATTTTACATGAACTGAAAAAGAAACAGACTGACTCCTTTACAAAGTCATTTCTTGTGGCACATTGCTTTGGCAATTGTAATTAACAGTTAAATCCCCTATTGTGGCTCTTATCACTTGATTTCCTATCCCTTATTGACCCACCCATAGCCTTCACATATGGTATTATCCACAGATTGACATTTTGAAAAAAGATGCAAATATATATAAAAACATTAATAATGTTCAACAAATAAAAGTGAAACAAGGCAGGGGAAAGGTTTTAATTGCTTCCCTACCTGTTTGTAATATATTTCACAAGTTCTATTTTGTCTCAGTTAAGAGATCATGGCTAAAAATTCTCAATTCCCCTTCCAGGACAGTTTGCTAAGTCCAACCCCTTCCTTTATCTGGCTCTAACACTCCTGAATTACAACACTTACTGTCAGATGCCAAATATCCAGAGACATCCCCTTCTTCCGTGGGCCCACAGAATTATTTAAAATACCCAATCCACAGGAAACCCGTGAAACTTAACTAACCCCACTCTCCTTGCCATATATAAGCTGCTTTCTACAGTTCCAGCTTGCTCTTACCTTTTTTCTGGGAGCAATCCCCTGTGTGGCCCTGTGTAGCAGCCTTTTCTCTTTTGGAGCTTAATGTAATAAAGAGTTCTGTCTTTCATCTATCTAGGTATCATTGTATTGTGCATTGCCATCACCACAGCCTGATGAATAGTGGAACACTGTTGGAAAGGGGATAACAATAATTTTAAATAAAATGTGTAGAAAAGAAAACAAAAATTAAACTTGACTTTAAAGATTAAAATGGGGGCGCCTGGGTGGCTCAGTCATTTAAGCATCCAACTCTCGGTTTCAACTCAGGTCATGATCTCATGGGTTGTGAGACTGAGCCCTGCATTGGGCTCCTTGCTCAGCAGGGAGTCGGCTTGAAGATTCTCTCCTCTGCCCCTTCTCTCTCTCTCCCAAATAGATAAATAAATCTTTTTTAAAAAAGGAATAAAATGAAGCAGATATCTTTAAAATTGATCCCCGGTTGTAGATGATAACTTCTCAATGATCTCATCCCTGGCACTACTCCAGTAAGGCAAAAGGTGAAGTAAAAATTCTTGCCAATTTATTCTATTTCAAATGGCTCTCCAATGAAAAGGTTGTAGAAGCTGACAAGGCTGCCACAGCATGGATTTTTCCTCTCTGCTCTGTGGGGGCTAATGAGCCCTAGCAGTCAAGGGATATTTGGAGACATTACTCTCTTGGGCTTTGGCTTCCCAACAACTGTGATCCAACAAACCCTTCCCCCAGGTGGTAACATTCTTAACATTCTTCAGTCCTTCCTCCAGGAAGCCTGGGCTGGGTATAGGCACACGCACAGTGGATTCCACATTCTCGCCATTTTATTTTATTTTTTTTTAAAGATTTTATTTACTTATTTGAGAGGGGGGGGGAGAGAACGAGCAGGGGGGAGGGGCAGAGGGAGAAGGAGAAGCAGACTCCCTGCTGAGCAGGGAGCCCAATGTGGGACTCCATCCCAGGGCCCTGGGATCATGTCCTGAGCCGAAGGCAGATGATTAACCGACAGAGCCACCCAGGCGCCCATCATTCCCACCATCTTAGAAGACTCCAACCATGCTCTAGGCTTGACAGTTCTTACCACCTTCTGAATTCTTCTTCAAAGGAAAGCCAATTTTGGAGTGGAGGGATAAGGGGCTCCTTTCTGGGCAAGAAATTTGCCCTATTTTGACCTTCCATGAGGAAAAGGATGGGGAAGCTAAGGCAGCCTTTCCCTCCAAATTTGTGGGGGACAGAGACTTGGGATTTATGCTCTTGCCTTCCCTCACCTGAGGGCCCCTGGTCCAAGCTGGCTCCTCAGATTCCTTCTCTGTCTTTGCGGGCAAAGCCTTCCAGCTCTATGCCACCGAGGAGGCTCCCTGATAGAGGACTCCAGTGTTCTGCTGTTGGTCTTTTGCTCCCCCTTTGCATACAGCTAAGCACTAAATTCCAAAGTATCACCACTGACACCTACAAATCCATTCTTGTGATCATTTGACTTGGAAGGCAATGCAGCCACACTTGCTTCTCAGAGTTTCTCTAAGTCAGTTCTCCTTTTGCAAGAGTATTAGAGAACTATGCACCCCGTACTGGCACAGTCAACAACAAAACTGAACAGATCTAAAAGGGGCGAAGCAAAGATCCCTGGGTTGGTGTAAACACTAGGCAACCAACAACAGCAGCACATCATATGGGACTGGGGTGAGGTGGAAGGAGGGTGAAAGAGAAAATAGTCCAAAGAATCAGAGGGGAGCAGCATAGGCGACTAAGAACAGAGACTGAACCATGGAGCCTAACAATGGAGCCTAAACCACACAAAAATAACTATAGTTCTGTAACTATATTCCATGCAAGAGGGAGAAAACCCTCGGTTGCTAATAAGATGCTACCACTGGGAGTTTGGTAAATTATTCCAATATTCTAGAAAGCCAGCTGCTTTTGGATAATAAGGTATATGGTAAAACCAGATCAGTAATTCCGTGTGGTCTATAAAACAATTTTCTTGCTCAGAACTAATATCAAACAAGATACTATTACATTATATAAAACATTCAGTAAGGTCACAGTTGATGGTGTGCTGAGGAGTATGACAGGCAATGAAAGAAAAACCAAGTGCAGACCAGGCAGGATATATTCCAAACTCTATGAGGATGTAAGGAGTCCAATATAATCAGCTGGGTGACATACTATATTGAATTTAGAACCTCTTTTAATCAGTGAGTGAGAACACTCATATTGATAATATTCTCCTGATCTAAATCACGTTTTTCCTCTTTGGGAAAGACTCTTCAGAATCCTTTCCCAAGTAGGTTATCCAGACAATGAGATACAAATTAGCAAATACCTTTAGTTCTTTTTTTATGTAACACTCTACTACAGGATATAACCTTATAACCATATTTCCTCTGAGTGGGATCCACTATAGTTATATGTTTGGAAATAATAGGAAATGTCAAGACATGAGGAGAATTGAGATTTCCTTGCAAGGGGATGCATCAGCATCCTCAACCAATACGAAAATAACCTCATGAGACAAGGGAAGAGAGGCTGTTCAGTCTGCCAGGGAAGGTTCCTTTGGGTTTGGGGTTGGAGGGACTTGAATCTTCTAAAGCCTCCAATAATACAACCCTGATAATTTAAATGAGACATTGATTCACAAACGTGGTTTAAATAAGCACTTCAACAAACTCATGGGCTGTTTTTGTTTTGTTTTGTTTTGTTTTGTTTACCTCCAAGCAGGTAAGCACGAGAGTCAATGTTCCTCTTATGGTTGAAGGAGAAAACTCCCAAGTGTGCACCTTAAAGAAAAGAGAGGTATTGACTTAAGTGGAACTAACAGAGCACAAAATTATTATGAAGGGCAGCCAATCAGAATTACAGATCTTTTTTGAGTAAAAAGTGAATTTCTCAGGTTCTGCCTACTATCTCTGAAGTCCAGGTGTCTTTCAGAATCCTTTGTTTAAAATTGCCAGTACATGGACAGTTTATGAATTAAACTAGTTTCTGTCCTTCTGCAGCTACTTTCTTATCATAATGAGATTTCTCCTAGTAAGAGTTAGGAAGTTTTTGGGGCACCTGGGTGGCTCAGTTGTTAAGCGTCTGACCTCGGCTCAGGTCATGATCCCGGGGTCCTGGGATCAAGCCCCGTGTCGGGCCCTGCTCTGTGGGAAGCCTGCTTCTCCCACTCCCCCTGCTTGTGTTCCCTCTCTGGCTGTCTCTCTCTCTCTCTGTCAAATAAATAAAATATTTTAAAAATAAGAGTTAGGAAGTTTCAAAAACCAAGTTTTGGAATTAAATTGGTTATCAACACAAGAAACAAACCCAATCATGAGAAGCTTTAAACTTATGTGATGGAAAGGAAAATGATAAGATTATTAGCAAATGTAAGATTTGCAATAAAAATGGTCTCTACAGCCAGATGTGAATTCACTGCTTACCTTAACATCAACATAAAAAAGCTAGTGAGGTTGTGAATTCAACTCACCATTGTAAGTTGGGAACCTACAAGTGCCAAACTTGCAACTTGTTCAATTACCTCAGCCCTGCAGCTGAAAGAGAAACTTGGAGCATGATTATGGAGGTTTCCAGGTGGATCCTGAGCTGATCGCTTAAAGATTTACAATGGTTATTTTTCATTAAACTGTCTATACTTCAGTCCTTCAAATTTTCAGGCCCTTCCTACTACTCTTATCCAGCAGCAACGACTTAGTCCCCCTCTCCCTGCCTTCAAAAGGAACCTCATTCCATGGACTACTGACTTTTCTTCTACAATTAGCTAACTTCTTGTCATTTTTGCTTAGAGTCTTTTTATAAGAAATGGCTCTTTTAGTTTAAAAGTCCCTATTAACAACATCCCCAGGTGAATTACTTACCTCATCCCTTCTCTCCCCAGAGGTAATAGGACTGTCATGAGTTTGGAATATTAGGAGATTATTTAATAAACTATTTAAACACTGCTCTCACTGGCTGAAAAATTCTCATCCCTAAATACTGACTGGATTTTTACTGCTTTCAATCCCAGTTAGGCCACAGAATCAAGCCCAGACTCCCCACTGCACCCACACCATGTCTATAAATGTCAGTTACCTACTTCTCACGCATTGTACTAAAGTCTGAAGCAGTTCAGGTCCTTGGTTGCAGCCAACGTTAGCTTTGCAGAAAACAAATTTATTGGAAGAAAAATTGAGTAGCTCACAGAATCCGCAGAAAATATAGAGAACCAGAATCAGAAAATGGGTAGGCACCAAGGGAATTCAGTCAATCAGAACCCCATCTGGAGTCACACCCCAGGGACAGTCTTGGGTGGGTGCTTTTGCTGGTGTCTCTACTCAACACTGAACAACATAAATGACACCATCACTGGATGTCCAATGAAGTACATTATAGTGTAACAAAGAGGCAGGGAAAAAAGAGAATGGATCAAGGCAGCATCAGACAAGAGCAGAAGCACACCCATGAACACACCCCACTGCTGTAGAAAGAGACAATAGAAAATTGGGCAATGACAGAGATAATGAATCAGAAACCCTCACCACTCATCACTCTTTCTTCTCATAACCTCAGGATTCCACAAGAGAGTTTGCTTAGGGTCAAATGCCTATAGTAAATCTGAACCAACTTAAACTACACTGGCAATTTCCAGCATTATATAGAAAGCTACTGAAAACAGTTAATTTATTCTGAGCAGGTCTTAACCCATCATCCTCATGTATGTCTGAAGAAATGGCCTCTAGGCATTTGTCTGATATCCTCTAAAGTAGAGACCTTCAAACTTTTGTATCCCAGTGCATGCACAATATGCATATCGATATAATTCAGTAGGCACAGAAATGTGTGTGTGTATGTGTGGTCTACGGGTATATTGCATATATATATATATATAGGCAGGCCACTCTGGTATTTTCTGTTTTATTTTACCTCATTTCTTTAAATGCTGCTTATGACTGACAACATTAATCTCATGACCCACTATCGATTACAAATCGCAGTGTGGAAAACACTAGCCCGTTTACTGGAAAATTCCCAATGACCAATAAATGCTGTTATAGAAGTACATGCAAATACATGTGAGAACCTCCATTTTGTCCTCATGGAATTCAGTGTTGTCAGACACAAAGGACATCTTTGATATGAGCCACAGGGCTACACAAATGTATAGTTGCTGATGGAATATAAGCTCCATCTGCAAAGTTTCACATTAGAATTCAGATACGGGGTTTAAGGAGTGCACTTGTCATGATGAACAGCGGGTGATGTATGAAATGGTTGAATCACTATATTGTACACCTGAAACTAATAAAACACTGTATGTTAACTAACTGGGATTAAAATAAAACTTTAAAACAATTCAGATAACAGTGTTTCGCAAATGTAGGTGTCAGTTGGTAAAGATGGGCACTCACAAGCAAAAGAGTCAGCAGGTGCATATGGCTTCTTATACTGCTGGCATCCTGCGGAGAGCTGGGCTTGGGCTGGGGTGCAGCTGAATGCCATACATTGTTGGGTTGTAGCTAAGGGACCCCATTTCCCTACTGTGCTCCCATTTTATGAGGCAAGTGTGTGGTTTGCATTGCACATAGTGGGGAATAAATTTGACCTTAAGCACCAAGCAGGTTAAACTTAGATGTCAGCACTTTAGGGGCCTCTGGGAAATGCCACTGCCCAGAGTCTGTGAACACTGCCCCTCAGTCCTGTAGGATTTTAAGCTCGTTCTTAGATTCTCTTGGTTGGATGAAAGGAAGCCTCTGCTCTTGTGGGAAGTTGCAGCTGTCCTGCAGAAAGAGGGCCTGCTGTCAGTCTCGGCGGTAGCTCCTTGCTTAGCAGCCAGAGAAAGTTCCTGGGTCACCTATCAGGCAATTTTTCTTATCTCCACAATGTCTTCTATACTTTCTGTGGCATCCAGTGTATCACAAGAGCTACCTCACAACTTCCCTTCATCCAAATTCAAATATGGACATATAAATTCATTGAGTTGGCCAGGGCTTAAAGTCCACAGGAGCAATACAGGAAGTTAAATATTGGCATCAGGTTGAAGTCTGCCCCTTGAAGTTGGAAGGGAACAATTTAGAAATCAACAAAGCCCAGGTTCTCATGACCCATAAGCCATCCAGGCATTGGATGAAATGAATTTTGCCATATGCTAGTTAGGTGTGAGGAGAAAAAGTAACTATCTCCCAGTATTTTTTGTTACTTCCTGAGTGCACTGCACTAGGAATAGTGATTAGGATGGTAAGAGAGTAAAATTTGGTAGTAATGATAGTGTCTTTGCTGGGGGGAAAAAAAAAATATATATGTATATATATATATATATATGATAGACTAAATGAAAGACTGGGAATTGTGACTGCTCTCATTTAAAAAAGAAGAACCACAACTCCTTTCCAAACTGTTTTTACAAACATACACACACACACACCCCTCCCTTTCAGAATTCAAGGTATTTCTTTAAGTTAGGCCTAGTTGAATGGAATATATGAGTCAGCTTAAAAATATATTCTAATTTAATTACAAAAACTACTTGTTCATCAGGGTATTCTTCCTTTCCTTCATTTCCATATACTACCTGAAACACTCAACTGAGAAGTTACGTAGAAGCAAATAATAAGAGAAATCACACACACAACTTACTAGCTACATCAATGAGAGTTTATGATTCTGTGGGCTTCATCAACATAACTTTGCTATCACAAGAATCTGTTGCCTAGGAAGATAAAAGTTGAAAAATAACTTTATTGTCCATTGCAGGAACTACCTGAAGATCCATCAACGCTTCAATAAAAAGTGCAAAATGACATTTTTCAACCACAAGAAGCTTTGAAACTTTGTCTTAATGTTCTTGCCTTGCTGTATCCACCAAACCTAAACCGTTCTAACACTCTTTCCACCCAATCTTAATCACACCCTCCCCCAACATTGAATGACCTGTTCTACACCAACTTCGAAATCTGAATAAATATCTCTCCTGCTCTGCCACCTCCAATAATCTGCTAAGGCTCTGTCCAGGTAGTACTTTCCCCGACAGCGTTGTTCAATAAAGTCAACTTTGTTTATCAAGTTGTTTGCATGATATTTGGGAAGTATAATATATGAGCAGCATAGTCACCATTACTGAACACCAACGTGACAGTGGACTGGGCTTAAATCTCAAGGCCAATATCTACAGAACTTTCTGAACCAAACACTGACTGAATGATTGCAGATACATACAAAAAATTAGTAACCAATCCAGTGATTTAAATGTGCAGTTACACAGCAAAAAAGCAAAAAGTTATTAATGTGTTTTCAAGGGGAGCAAATACATTCAAGTATGACAGAAAATCCAGAGCATAAAAGGAAATGAATAATCAAAACGTATAAAATAGGTATTAAAAAATAATTAATATCTATTTTTGTCACAGTTATCTTTCTGATAAACATTGGGCCCTAATGGTGATTTGCGGCTCTCTGTCCAAAGTACCTGGCTCCGTAGGAGAGATTGGGTGGGGTGAACAACAGACTGTTCAAGCCCCTTTTCTTCTTCTCCTCGGCTGATCCGCGTGGCTGCGAGTCTCTGCAGCAGCACAGGCGGGAAAACCTCAACCCACCCTGCACGCACCCAACGCTGTGCGCATGCTCATTGCTGTGAGCCAACAGTGCGCATGCTCCTTGCTGTGAGCCACTGCTGCTGGGCATGCGCATTGCTGCGCGTGTTCTGGGAGCCGAGCTGAGCTTCATCCAGGCGGCGTGTTCTCTCTGCTGTGAGCTTTCTCGCTAGCTGAATTCAACTGGTAGGTCCCCAGATCAGTCCTTCCAGGAGTTTAAGTGTGAGCGAGGATGGGGAGGGAGGCAGTGGGCCGCGGGCAGGTGGGGACAGTAGATCTGTGGCGTCCTAGGTGGAAGTGCCGAGGAGCTAGCGCCCTTCTCCTCGCAGGCGTCGCGGCCGCCATGGCGCTCGTCCTCGTGGTGGGGCCCGGGCAAGTGAGGATGGTGGGTCGAGGAGGGGAGGTGAAGACGGGCCGAGGCCTGGCGGGGCCAGGGCGGCTAGTTGAGATATCGGAGTCCTGGAGCACCTGCAACTGCCAGCAGAGCGCGGAGGCCAGGATCCTCTGTGGGACCCGGGGCAGGGAGCAGACCAGGCGGTACAGAAAAGGCCAGGTAGCGGGGAACGCTGGGGGCTTGTGACTGGGTCCGCGAGATTTGTCGTGCACTGTGCAGTGTCGAGGCAGGAGCCGGCCCGTGGGTCTGGTTCGCGACTACACGCCTGAGCCCTTGGAGTGGCAACACAGCCGGAGGCCGTATGCAGAGGATAGTTTCTTTCTCTGCGTTCCAGCCAAACGTTATTGAAGGCGGTAAAATGAGCCTAGTGAATGGGAATGTGACCCAAAGCAGTAGTGACTCAGGTTTAAATGTCCAGCACTGTTTTCTCAAATGCCTTTGTAGTGGGGAATCCAGCTGTGAGACTAAGCCTCGTGTTTTAGCCTGTCCGTAAGGCGATTTCACGGCCAGCCTGGCTGATGTAAATGATCTTGCAGCCCGTGTATTTGGTGTGACCACAGCTTGTACACTCTACTGATGCTAGGTTGGCTCTCAAAGTGTTTTCAAAGTAAAAAAAAAAGTCAAACCTTTGGCCTTGGACGTGGGATACCTCTCCATTAGAGTACATTTTCCAAATACCAATATTCTACTTTCAGGGTGAACTATGAGTGGCCGAGTCAGATCCAGATCCAGATCCAGATCCAAACAAAGAAAAGATGATCCAGGGTCTAACCAGCACGTGGGTGTGAGTACTTCCATATTGGATGTTTTCGATGACCGTCCATTTATTGCTCTGAAAATTTTGTTGAGCTGCAGACATAGAGATACAGTGATAAAAGCTTCTCTGCTGATAAAGGGAGGGAAACATTGAACCAGAAGGATTCCATATCAACTTCCATTCCAACTTTCTGTTGCCTGTGGAAATACACCCTATGGCTTCTTTGTCATGCTTACTAACGACCGATTGTGCATATCCATCCCAGCATAGTTTACAGTAGACTCCAAAGTGCTCGTGGCTACCTTTTGTTGGAGTAGCTGCTCTGTGGGGAGAGTCACTTTTAAGAATAAGCGCATAGAATCCTGATGTGGGAGTGTCTTTATGCTTATTCATTATTTGATCTCAAAATGTATAATGTATATTTATACTGTTAGCATGTATTAACAACACAACTTTTTATTTGCCTACACACACACACACCCTTAGGAGCAGCAGCCCAGTGGTGAGCAACTGAAACAAAAGGACGCACCCCCTGAGAGTCAAGATACTCTACCTGATCAAGGGAAGGAAGTTGAAGGAGGACCTGTGGCTCAAGGTGAAGGGAAAGGGAAGGAGAATGACTATGGGGGCAGGGGGTGTATGTGTGCATCATGCATAGTTAGGACAAACCGTTACAGGAGGAAAGAAAACATTGGAAGAGACTCTCAGTCATTTCCCAAAAATGGGTTGAAAATGTGAAGAGTGTATGGTGTGCAGCTTCATGTAGTCCTTCACCGTAATGAATTTCCCCTTTTTCCTCGAGAATGAATCGGTGTGCTTGAAAATGCTGTCTTTTCTAAATAAGAGGAGAATGTTTAACTACAAAACTATACATCGTTTCACTAGTTTAATTTGTTCTTAGAACATTTTTGTGTGGCCTTTTCACTCATTTCAAAATATCAAAAGCGTAAGCACTATTCAACAGCATAGGCAGAGTGCCGAGTCAGCATATCCTATAACATGAGGAATAAAGCCGATTTGCATAGGGATGGGAGCCCCATTTTATAAATGAGAAAACTAAGGCTCGGGGATTGTGGCTTGCCAAAGACTGCTTGACACATGGAGATACACTTCACATCTCAGTACAAAGTTTGCATTCTTGGGGAAGCTGGCTGGCTCAGTCGGTAGAGCATGTGACTCTTGGCGTCGGGGTCGAGAGTTCAAGGCCCATACTGAGTGTAGAGATTACTTAAAGTAAGAGTTTTTAAAGAGGTTTGTGTTCTTCCTACCATTTGTGTTGTTGTACAAACAAGTGAATGGTTTTGTATGGAATGCTTAGTAGTCAAATGTGTCTGTACTGTAGAGTAGCTTATTACTGGCACAGGAGTCAGTCCAGTTCAGTGGAGCAGGAGAGAGACTCCAGAAAAGAGCTCAGTGAATGATAGCCACTGTCTGATTAATCATTTGATACGGTACGTTTCGGAAGAGCTGCATAATTCGGGAAACTGGCATCAGGGTCACTATGTTAATATGATTTTTAAGCGGCTTTAAAAGGTGTTTAAGTACTTTTACGATTAGGAAAATCTAAAGTATCTTAAAACGATCATGAAACAAGAAAGGAATGTCTTCCAAATTTAGCATTTTCATCAAGTACTTGTAGTGAATTATTGACACCGTTCAGGCCATGGAGTGTGTTCGGAATTCGCTGTTAAGAGGTTTCCACAATACGACTGACGACAAAGTCCATTAATTTCTTTCCACCCTACTTGTCCCTACTGTCTCCCTGCAAGACAGATGTTGGACTGTTAATCACTAATGTTTTGCTGTTACCTTTGGAACTTTGCTCTATACGTGACTCCTTTATCCTAAGTTATACATAGAGGGACTTTGCACTTAAATCTAACTAGTAAAATTTGACAAAATACCCTGCAGGTTGCCCTAATAGGGAATGGGTGTCAACTAGCATAGGATTTGTTAGAGGCCCACGAATACACTCAGCTTATCCTTCAGAAAACTACATTGTACTTTTCAATAAAATCTTCTGCGTGGTGTAGACTTGATTTTGCAGGTCTAGTTGATGCTCTCTATTGTAAGAACACTATGGTAGTATAAAGGAAATGAAGTGCAGTGGGCTTTATCTTTAGAATGTCACTTGAAATAAAGCAAATCGTACTACAGGAAAACAAGGGTGTGAAATGCATTTTTCCATCCCATTTTTTTTTTTATCACCCTAGCCTACAGGCTTTTATTGACTTATATTTCATATTACTGCTTAAATCGATTACCTTTGTGTTTTAAGGATTGGACCTGGAAGCTGATCTCCAGGAGCTGCCTCAGGCAAAGGCCGGGGGTATAACTGAAGATGACCCTGATGTCAAGGGGCCAAGTATGCCCTTTTTAGAGCCCTTTAAAATGCCAGAAGCAGGTATGTTATCCATTGACAGTGTAAAGTATGAGGGTCTTTTCCCAAATACTATATTTTTACTTATGCAGATACAACTTTAATGATACATTTCTAACAGAGTTTACATATGAAGATACTTTCCCCAAGTAGTTCAAACCGGAACATCCTGACGGCCTGACTTATACACTAGTAGAGATAGGAACAAATTGGGTCAAAGCCTTATTAAATCATAAAATCTGAAACCATTTTCTTTTTTTGAGTATAAATACTTCCATGAACAGCTAATAATATTCAGATCCTTCTGTAAGTTCTGCTTTTATCAAACACAAAATTCATTTGGATTGAATATCAGTTTGTATGAAATATGCTGAGGCACTGAGGTAGGTTCTACCAGCAGCTCTAATATAACGTGTGCGATTTTCCGACAATCCCTTAACTTCTGAACCCATCTTTACTCATCTGTATATTGAATTGAATTCTGATATGTTACAATCATTTTTAAAGCTGCTATTTGTATTCTGTGGTTCTGTTGGATACATAGAATACAGAGATGTTCCATTTTGCATGCTTTTTTTGATCAGATAACATCTTTGGTCAAATTTTAACATGTGAATTGAGATGTGACTGCCACCGAGAACAACAAAACACAATGGTTGCTGTTTGTGTTTCTCTATGGAGATCTGGACCCCTATTCCTGTTTTTGGTTTCAAATGTTTATTTAACTTCTATGTAGTTAACACATAGTGTAATACTGGTTTCAGGAGTAGAATTTAGGGATTCATCACTTACATATAATACCCAGTGCTCATCACAACCGGTGCCCTCCTTAACACCCATCACCCATTTAGCCCATCCCCGACCCATCTTCCTCCAACAACACTCAGTTTGTTCTCTATAGGGAAGAGTCTCACGGTCTGCTTCCCTCTCTCCTTTTTTCTGTCCCACATGTTCATCTGTTCTGTTTCTTAAATTCTACATATGAGTGAAATCATGTTATTTGTTTTTGACTGACTTATTTCCGTTAGCATAATATACTCTAGGTCCTTCCACATCATTGCAAATGGCAAGATTTCATTCATTTTGATGGCCGAGTCATATTCCACTGCATACACACACACACACACACACACACACACACACACACACACACGTGCGCGCGCACGCCCCACCTCTTCTTTATCCGTTCATCAGTCGGTGGACATTTGGGCTCTTTGCATAGTTTGGCTATTGTTGAAAATGCTGCTATAAACATTGGGGTGTTTGTACCCCTTCCAGTCTGTAATTTTGTGTCCCTTGGGTAAAAACCTCCTAGTGTAACTGCTGGGTCACAAGGTCGTTCTATTTTTAACTTTTTTAGGAACCTCTATACTGTTTTCCACAGTGACTGTCCCAGTTTGCATTCCCACCAACAGCGTAAGAGGGTTCCCCTTTCTCCACATCCTCACCTACATCTCTTGCTTCCTGCTTTGCTAATTTTACCCATTTGACAGGTGTGAAGTGTGTGACCATATAATCTATTCGACAGACTGGAACGCCGTTAAGGCAAACACCGTTAAGGCAAACGGTTACCCTACTTAATCAATGACGTAAGGGACAAACTAGCTGACAAAAACAGGTTTCCACTTAACCATAACAAAGAATAAATTACATGTGGTACTCGTTTCTCTACTACCATCACCTCAGCAGTAACCAACTCGGCATTATTCCTTCAGCATCATATATTCACAATCCTATTTCAAGTTGAGGCCTTTAAATGATACTTACATGTAAATTTTTGTGTTTTTCAGTTCTTTGCATGTTGTTTGGAGTTTTTGTAAAACTGCATTCGCTTTTGGCTCTCCATTTAAAACTACCTTTTAATAGGCTCATTTCATTTTGTGTGTTGTGAACCTGAACTGTCTTTTTGTATTGTTGTACCAATAGAAAGTGTGGTGTGTTCAAAAAGTATTGGTAAAATATATGCTTGGAATTCTCTTATAAAATGAAAACTATAGTGTCCTTCCTGTACCATGAATTTACTCGACATATGATTCTGCTGAGTAATATTTCTAACTGTTACATCTACCTTACAGGTGAAGAACTACCCCAGATTTAAACAAGGACAAGCTGAAACATGCAAACTACTCTTATGTGGGGTACTTCACTGTTGAAATTCTCTCAATAAAGTTTTACAGACGTTCCACAAAGAATCTTTTGAAATCTGTGTTAAACTTATCCCAAGTAGGGGGCGCCTGGGTCTCAGTCCCTTCAGCAGCTGACTCTTGGTTTCAGCTCAGGTCATAATTCATTGGTCATGGGATGGACCCCGAGTCTGGCTCTATGCTCCTCGGGAAGTCAACTTGAAAGATTCTGTTCCTCTGCTCCTGTTCCCTCCCTCTCTCCCTCCCTCTCTCCCTCCCTCTCCCTCTCTCGCTCTCTCATTAATAAATAAACCTTTAAAGGAAAACTTATTCTAAGTAGTCGATGCTATCAAAATTAGGTCATTTTTTGAAATGTTATAGTCTGATTGAGCTGATATACACAGATACATCTGTACATTGAATTTCTGTCCAGCAACTGTGCTACGTATGCTTTAATAAGTGTACTTCAACATCCCTTTTGAGTTTCAACTGCACAGTTACATCATCTTTGAACGCTGACAGTTTGTTTCTGCCATTTTAAACCTTTCCCCCTTTTTCCTCATTTTACAACATTGGACAGACCCACCCAGTACAATGTTGAAAAGAACTGGCCACAATGGACAGCCTTGTCTTATTCCTGATAAATTAGATAATATTTAACATTTTAGTCTATTTACTGTGAAGTAAAGGAAGTTCCATTCTTATTCTCGTTTACCATGAATATTTGTATTGAAAATATATTGACTTCCAATAAACACGTGTAGTACATTTATTCAGATGATTGTAGGATTTTTCCCTTCATTAATCTGTGAATGTGATGAATTACTTAACATATTGTCCTATGTTTAAACCAACCATACATTACCGGGAGGGAATGGTCATTATATATAATCTTTCTGAATAATCTACTTCTTAATAATTTGTTTAGAATGTTTATGACTCTCCTCAGGAGTGTCATTAGCATACACTTTTATATACTGCCTTGGATGTTGGAATCAAGGCCATACTAGCTTCATAAAATGAGTTGGTATGTAAAACCTCTTTTTCTGTTCTCTGGACCTGAAGACTCTGAAAGGCTGTGAGTAATGTAGGACTAGACTTGCCCATGTTCAGCTGTGTCTGGATCGCATCTCTTTTTTGCAATCGGACCCTCCCTAAATGGCAGGTGACTGAAGGGGCACCTCCAGGTTCCCATCCTGTCAAATTTTGTGAGGGGCCCGTCTTCCCTGCAAGACACCTCTAATGATGCTGTCACTCCAAAAGCTACCTGCTCCAGTTTCTATACTCTCACGAATCTTCTATAGCCAGAAAGCTAAAGGTCATGGCTCTGTTAACTGCGTACTTTTGATCTGTGCTGTATGTTGTGAATAGCTGGCCAACCTCGACTTGTCTACGGTTATGACCATAGGTCCATTTATTGGGCTTTTTAAAAAACAAGAGTTAGTATTAAAACTCTTATTTATGTTAGCCACTTCTTTCTCCTCCTGGGTTCCACACATTTACAACCTCATTTAATCCTCACAAAAAGGTGGGTCACAGTGTACCCAAAACTTACGTCTGACTCTAATAAGCAGTAGATTTTGGGATTTAGTTCCAAGTTAGAAGCCTTGCTCTTTCTCAAAGTAAATACTCCTGAAAATGTTGGCCAGGAAAACTGACAGTGTACATGATGACGATACTGGTAATCTGATGTTTACATAAAAATGTATAGTAATTTCTTCTTATTGTTCAAGGTGAAGGGTTTTTTGTTTTTTTTTTACCTAGGGGTTTTATCCTTTTGAAGGAAAGGTTATGAAAAATGTGGCACACAGACGTCACATGGTTTTTCAGATGAAATCACTGATTTGGAAATAAAGATTTAATTTTTTTTTAAGTATGGGGGACCGGTAATACAAACTTTTCAATTTTTAATATACTAGCACACTGAATTTACAGTGCTGTAGAAAAATATAACTCTAACCCTAAAGCAAATTGGAACAGTTTATAGAGAGAAAGATAAAGAACTCATGTCACAAGCCCCACGGCAAAAAAACAAAAAAAAAAAACCAGAGCTCTCCTGCAAAATTTCTGAACTTTCTTGAATAGCTTTTAAAGGCGGGATGCCTGGGTGGCTCAGTTCGTTAAGCCTGTGCCTTTGGCTCAGGTCATGTTCCCAGGGTCCTGGGAAAGATTCGTGCATCAGGCTCCTAGCTCAGCATAGGGCTCCTTGCTCAGCATTCAGGCTCCTTGCTCAGCGTGGAGCCTGCTTTTCCCTCTGCCTGCCAATTCCCCTTCTTGTGTTCACTCTCTCTCTGACAAATAACTAACTAAAATCTTTTTAAAAACTTTTAAAGGCAGGGACATAAGCCATTCTGATAGGAGTGAGGTGATATCTCATTGTAGTTTTTCATTTGTTTTTCCCCAACAATCAGTGATGTTGAGCATATTTTCATGTGTCTGTTGGCCATCTGGATGTCTGCTTTGGAAAAATGTCTATTCATATCTTCTGCCTATTTTTTAACTGGATTCTTCATTTGGGGGGGTGTTGAGTTTTATAGGTACTTTATATGTTTTGGTTACTAACCGTTTATCAAATATGTCATTTGCAGATATCTTTTCCCATTCCACAGGTTGCCTTTTCATTTTGTTGTTTGTTTCCTTTGCTGAGTAGACGCTTGTTATTTTGATGAAGTCCCAATCGTTTATTTTTGCTTTTGTTTCCCTTGCCTCAGGAGACATATCTAGAAAGAATGTGCTAGGGCTACTGTCAAGGAGGTTGTGTTCTACTCTAGGATTTTGATGGCTTCAGGTCTCACATTTAGGTCTTTGATCCATGTTCCATTTATTTTTGTGTATGGTGTAAGAAATTGGTCCAATTTCATTCTTTTGCATGTTGCTGTCCAGTTTTCCCAACACCCTTTCTTAAAGAGACTGTGCTTTTGCCGCTGGATGGTCTTTCCTGCCTTGTCAAACATGAGTTGACCATATAGGTGTGGGTTCCTTTCTCGGTTTTCTGTTCTGTTCCATTGATCGATGTGGCTATTTTTGTGGCTGTGCCATCTTGTTCTGATCACTACACCTTTGTAATATAACATGAAGTCCAGAATTGTGATGCCGCCAGCTTTGCTTTTCTTATTCAAGGTTGCTTTGGCTATTCTGGGTCTTTGGTGGTTACATACCAATTTTAGGATTGTTTGTTCTAGCTCTGTGACAAATGCTGGTGGTATTTTGATAGGGATTGCATTAGATGTGTAGATTGCTTTGGGTAGTGTAGACATTTTACCAGTATCTCTTCTAATCCATGTGCATGGCATAGTTGTCCATTTCTTTGTGTCATCTTCAGTTTCTTTCACCAGTGTTCTATAGTTTTCAGGGTACAGGGCTTTCACCTCTCTGGTAAGGTTTATAACTAGGTATTATATGGTTTTTGATGCAATTGTAAATGGGATTGATTCCTTAATTTCTATTTCCGTTGCTTCATTATTGGTGTATAGAAATGAAACAGATTTCTGTACCTTGACTTTGTATACTGTGCCTTGACTGAATGCGTGTAACAGTTCTAGCAATATTTTGGTGGAGTCTTTTGGGGTTTCCACATAGAGGATCATTGCCTTCTACAAATACTGAAAGTTGGACTTCTTCCTTACCGATGTGGATGCCCTTGTTTCTTTTTGTTATCTGATTGCTGAGGCTAGGATGTCTAGTATTTTTTTATTTAAATTTCATTAATGAACATGTAGTGTATTATTACTTTCAGAGGTAGAATTTAGTGATTCATCTGTTGCATAAAACACCCAGTGCTCTTTACAGCAAGTGTCCTCCTTAATGCCCCTCACCCAGATATCCCATTCCCCCCACACATCCCCTCCTGTAACCCTGTTTCCTATAGTCAAGAGTCTTTTATGGTTTGTCCCTCTCTCTGATTTCATCTTATTTTATTTGTCCCTCCCTTCCCCTATGATCCTCTGCTTTGTTTCTCAATTTCCACATATGAATGAAATCTATGATAATTGTCTTTCCCCAAAGGCCTTCTTTCGTTTAGCATAATACCCTCTAGTTCCATCCATGTTGGGGCAAATGGTAAGATGTCAGTGTTTTGATGGCTGAGTAATATTCCATTGTATATATATACACCACACTTCTTTATCCATTCATCCATCCATTGATGGACATCTGGACTCTCTCAGTATTTTGGCTATTGTGGACTTTCCTCCTATAAACATTGTGGTGCAGGTGGCCCTTCAGATCACTACGGTTGTATCCTTTGGGTAATTACCTAGTAGTGTAATTGCTGGATCGTAGGGTAGATCTATTTTTAACTTTGTGAGGAGCCTCCATACTGTTTTCCAGAGTGGCTGTACCAGCTTGCATTCCCACTAGCAGTATAAGAGGGTTCCCCTATCTCCCCATCCTCACCAACATCTGTCACTTTCTGACTTGTTAAATTTAGCCGTTCTGACTGGTGTGAGGTGGTATCTCATTGTGCTTTTGAATTGTATTTCCCTGATACTGAGGGATGCTGAGCATTTTTTCATGTGTCTATTGGCCATTTGTGTATGTCTTTTTTGGAGAAACGTCTGTTTACTTCTGCCTATGTCTTGACTGGATTATTTGTATTTTGGGTATTCTGTTTCATAAGTGCTTTAAAGATTTTGGATTCTAACCCTTTATCAGGTATGTCATTTGCAAATATCTTTTCCCTATCCATAGGTTGCCTTTTAATTTTCTTGATTACTTCCTTCGCTGTGGAGGAGCTTTTCATTTTGTTGAAGTCCAAATACTTTATTTTTGCTTTGGTTTCCATTGCTTCGGGAGACATATCTAGAAAAAGTTGTATGGCTGATGTCAAACAGGTTACTGCCTGTATTCTCTGGTAGGATTTTAATAGCTTCATGTCTCACATTTAGGTCTTTAGTCTATTTGGAATTTCTTTTTGTATATAGTGAAAAAAATGGTCCAGTTTCATCCCTTTGCATGCTGCTGTCCAATTTTCCCAACACCATTTGTTGAAGAGACTATCTTTTTCCCATTGGCTATTCTTTTTTTTTTTTTTAAGATTTTATTTATTTATTTGACAGAAAAGAGAGAGAGATAGCAAGAGCAGGAACACAAGCAGGGGGAGTGGGAGAGGGAGAAGCAGGCCTCCCGCCGAGCACGGAGCCTGATGTGGCGCTCGATCCCAGCATCCTGGGATCATGACCTGAGGCAAAGGCACACACTTAACCAACTGAGCCACCCCCGCACCCCGGATGTTCTTTTTCAAAAGATTTTATTTGTTTATTTTAGAGAGAAAGAGAGAGAGAGAGCGAGCTTGCCCAAGTGGGGCGAAGGGCAGAGGGAGAGGGAGAAGATCTCAAGCAGACTCTATGCTGAGCGTGGAGCCTGTCGCTTGGCTTGATCTCAATAAACTGTGCCAAAACTATGAGTCCGATGCTTAACCAACTGAGCTACCCAGGCACTGATCATTGGATACCTTTTTTAATAGCTTCTTCCTTTTTTTTTTTTTTTTGGCGTAGAGTTTGAAGTCATTCATATCCACCCTTTCTTCTCTTGTTTATGCACTTTAGACTATACCTTATCCTCAAGCATGACTTCATCTCCATCCGGTACAAGTTTTGGGCCACCTTCATTAATGTTGGATTAAAATTTTCAGTATGATTTCTTTCAGCATAAGGTAGTTAACAGAGTATTCCTTGGTCAGAGATTTTTCAGTTCTTTTTCATATTAAAATCTACATTATCTTTCCTCTTGTCAGACAACCGATTCTTATTTCCTTTGAAGCCTGTTAAGGCTTATGCGAGTGAGCAATTTTGTTAAATGTTAGTTTACATTACTAGTATACATTAAACAAAGTGTGTATTCTGTCATCATTGTGTTTCATGCCATGTTGTTGCTTCCTTATTCCAGGAACTTCCTGTGTGTAATCTAAACCTAACACCGCACCCCCCCCCCCCATAAGAGGAGGGCAGGAATAAAACCGAGAAAGAGGTGGATCACCTCAGGTTGGTGGGTTGCAGGTTAAGAAGCAGGAAATTTATTTACGGTTCTTATTTAGTGTGTCCAAAAGACTAGTAGATATCCATGTCATTTGCAAATATCTTCTCCCATTCTGTGGGGTGCCTCTTTGTTTTGTGGACTGTTTCCTTGGCTGTGCAGAAGCTTTTTATCTTGATGAAGTCCCCAAAGTTCATTTTTGCTTTTGTTTCACTAGCTTTTGGAGATGTATCTTGAAAGAAGTTGCTGTGGCCAATGTCAAAGAGGTTACTGCCTGTGTTCTCCTGTAGGATTTTGATGGATTCCTGTCTCACATTGAGGTCTTTCATCCAAAGAGTCTTCTCACCACATTTCTGTCACGACTGTATCCTTAGGGTATATTCGAAGAACGGGAAAGGAAAGCAGTATGCACGTTTCAAGAACAGGGCACTAGGAGGGGGCGCCTGGGTGGCTCAGTCAGTTAAGCCCCTGACTCTTGACTCAGCTCAGGTCTTGATCTCAGTGTCGTGAGTTCAAGCCCCGTGTCGGGCTCCACAGTGGGCATGGAGCGAACTTTCAAAAACCAAAGTGAAAGAGGGGACCGGGTGGATGCATATATTTATTCGTGTGTTCTATTCACACACCTAGAATTTAAACCCCGACCCATTTAAAATTATTTTCATATGTGCTATAAAAATAAGTAGATCCCCATAAGGGAAGTGAGGGACAAATAAAATACTCAGTGAGTGACAACATCAGAAAGGGAGAGAAACCATAAAAGACTGTTAGCTATAGGAAACACACTGAGGGTTCCTGGAGGGGCAGTGGGTGGGGGGATGGGGTATCTGGGAGATGGGCATTAAGGAGGCACTTGATGTAGTGAACACTGAGGGTTATATGTAACTGTTGAATCACTAAAGTCTACTCTGAAACTAATAATACACTATATGTTAATTACTTGAATTTAAATAAATAAATAATAATTAGATTCAACCTCATGGTAACATGGAGTACAATACTTCTTACCGTCTTTTGATTCATACTTCTTATGGCCCTTTTTCTCTTTATGAAAACATTCCAATATTTTTTGTGATTCCACTTTTCTCTGTGAGGTTGTTAAGTCTGTATTTCCTTATTCTTTTATTGACTATCACACAGCTTACACTATGCAGCCCTGAGTTGATATAGTCTTAATAATTACTGACAGCAAATGCAAAGTATGAATTTTATAACTTCCCTTATACTGCTGGATTTGTGGAATACCTTAACTTCATTTCTCCCCTTGAACTTCTACCTTATATTTACATCATGTTAATTTTAGATATACTTGAAACGCCATAAAATATTATTTTTGGATTCTACAATGATGATGCAGTCAATATTCTTTTATATTTACTCACATAATGACCTTTCTTTGCTCCTCCTTATTTCCTATACTATTGTTTCACTTTGGAGTTCTCTTTTTTTTCTGCCTGAAGAACTTTTAATATTATTTCTCTTAGTGCACACTTGCTGGTGATGAATTTCATCAGTGTGTGTGTGTTTGTGAGGGAGAGAGAACTCTTTTAATTCATCTTCTTCAAGAATATTTTTACTGCTTATAGAATCCTACATTGACGCTTGGTTTCTTAGACTGTGAAAGATACCATTTCATTTTCTCCTAGGTTTCATTATTCTGTGATATCGCTCAACTTTAAAGGTAAAGTATATTTTTTTACCTGCTTACTTTTAGGAATTTCTATTTACTTATCAGCACTCTTTAAATCTGATGCTGTGGGGGTGACTATCTTTGTCATGATTTCTGGAGGGTCTACAGAGCTTGTGATATGTATGGTAGCCTTTCATCAGTTGTAAAAAATCTGGGCTATTGTTTATTCACACATTGCTTCTTTCCTCTTGTTTTTCTCTCTTTGCCTGTCTTCACTTACACCTGTGTTAGACCTCTATCCTTACCTTTATTTCTCTCTGGCTTCATGTTGATATATATTCAGTTCCCTAATCCTGTTGTCTGCCTTGGTCCTGACCTTGCTTGTATGCAATCTTCTGCTAACCCGATAGAGTGGATTCTTAGTTTTAAAGGCTGGGTTTTCACCATTGGAAAATGTCCATTTGAATCATTTAAAGATAGTTTAGTTTTCTGTTGAAATTTTTCATCTTTCAGGATGAGAATCATATGCAGTGGTTCCTAGGAAGTACCATTGCTAAAAGTATAGGCAACATTTTTCTTTTACTGAAACTCATCCATTTAACATCTGGACAGGTGCATTTCTATTAATATTTATACTTAGTGGAACAATAAGATTTCTGTTATATTAAGGAGTAGCAGTTTTGATAACACCCTATGCCTATTCAAAAATAACATGAAAAATCATGTGATGTGGACTGTAGCATGCAAAAACCTGGCACCCGATAAATTTCATATTATACAGTCTCTTGCATGACTCAGAGAGTAATAGAGGTTTAATAGCTGTTGGTTACATATTGATGAAGTATAGGTGTGTGTTAAATTGGGTGATATGGGTAAGTTCTCACTTTTGAAAGTACTAATCCGACTTTCATTATTCAGCACATTGAGGAAATAAGAATTAGACGTAAGCTTTTATTTCGGGGATGTGCCAAAATTTATGAAAGAAGTGGAACTCTGCAAAACAAGATACGACTTTTGGTCTGGACACAATGACAGAGACTCATTTCTTCTTGGTCTTCTCTATGAAGCAAACCTATAGATTTTGAAATCAATGCAAGAGGCAACCAAATGAAAACTCTGAATGAAATCTTGCCATTTGCGATGGCGTGGATGGAGCTAGACATTAATATGTAAGCCAAATAAGTCGGTCAGAGAAAGAAAAAGAGCATGTGATTTCACTCATGTGTGGAATATAAGAAACAAGAGATGAACATGGGGCGGGGGAAAGAAAGACAAACCAAGAAACAGACTCTTAAGTATACAGAAGAAACTGAGGGTTACTGGAGGGGAGGTGGATGGGGGAAATGTGTTAAATAGGGTATGGGGATTTAGGAGGGGATTTAGGATGAGCACTGGGAATTGTACATATGTGATAAATCACTAAATCCTACACCTGAAAGTAGTATTACAAGGTAGGTAAACAGTTAATATCCAAAACATATAAAGTACATATAAAACTAAACGCCCACAAAATGAAGAATCCAGTTAAAAAGTGGGCAGAAAGCATGAACACACATTTTTCCAAAGAAGACAGACAGGTGGCTAATAGACACATGAAAATATGCTCAACATCACTATCATCGGGGAAAAACAAATGAAAACTACAGTGAAATATCACCTCACACCTATCAAATGGCTAATGTCTCTGCCTTTAAAAGTTTTTTTAAAAGATTTTGTCAGAGCGAAGGTGAGCACAAGCAGGGGGAGTGGCAGGGAGAGGGAGAAGCTCACTCCCCGCTGAGTAAGGAGCCTGATGCTGAACAAGGAGCCCTATGCTGAGTTAGGAGCCTGATGCACAAATCTTTCCCAGGACCCTGGGATCATGACTTGAGCCAAAGGCACAGGCTTAACCAACTGAGCCACCCAGGCATCGCACCTTTAAAAACTATTCTAGAAAGTTCAGAAGTTTTGCAGATCTCTCTTTTTTTGCCACGGGGCTTCTGACATGAGTTCTTTATCTTTCTCTCTATAAACTGTTCCAATTTCCTTTAGTGTTAGAGTTATATTTTTCTACAGCACTGTAAATTCAGTGTGCTAGTATATTAAGAATTGAAAAGTTTGTATTAACTGTCTCCCATGTGACGCCTGTGTGCCACATTTTGCAAAACCTTTCCTTCAAAAGAAGGATAAAACCCCTAAAGTCAAAACAACACAAAACAAAACAAAAAAACCCTTCACCTCAAACAATAAGAAGAAATTACTATACATTTTTATGTAAACATCAGATTACCAGTATCGTCATCATGTACACTGTCAGTTTTCCTGGCCAACATTTTCAGGAGTATTTACTTTGAGAAAGAGCAAGGCTTCTAACTTGGAACTAAATCCCAAAATCTACTGCTTATTAGAGTCAGACGTAAGTTTTGGGTACACTGTGACCCACCTTTTTGTGAGGATTAAATGAGGTTGTAAATGTGTGGAACCCAGGAGGAGAAAGAAGTGGCTAACATAAATAAGAGTTTTAATACTAACTCTTGTTTTTTAAAAAGCCCAATAAATGGACCTATGGTCATAACCGTAGACAAGTCGAGGTTGGCCAGCTATTCACAACATACAGCACAGATCAAAAGTACGCAGTTAACAGAGCCATGACCTTTAGCTTTCTGGCTATAGAAGATTCGTGAGAGTATAGAAACTGGAGCAGGTAGCTTTTGGAGTGACAGCATCATTAGAGGTGTCTTGCAGGGAAGACGGGCCCCTCACAAAATTTGACAGGATGGGAACCTGGAGGTGCCCCTTCAGTCACCTGCCATTTAGGGAGGGTCCGATTGCAAAAAAGAGATGCGATCCAGACACAGCTGAACATGGGCAAGTCTAGTCCTACATTACTCACAGCCTTTCAGAGTCTTCAGGTCCAGAGAACAGAAAAAGAGGTTTTACATACCAACTCATTTTATGAAGCTAGTATGGCCTTGATTCCAACATCCAAGGCAGTATATAAAAGTGTATGCTAATGACACTCCTGAGGAGAGTCATAAACATTCTAAACAAATTATTAAGAAGTAGATTATTCAGAAAGATTATATATAATGACCATTCCCTCCCGGTAATGTATGGTTGGTTTAAACATAGGACAATATGTTAAGTAATTCATCACATTCACAGATTAATGAAGGGAAAAATCCTACAATCATCTGAATAAATGTACTACACGTGTTTATTGGAAGTCAATATATTTTCAATACAAATATTCATGGTAAACGAGAATAAGAATGGAACTTCCTTTACTTCACAGTAAATAGACTAAAATGTTAAATATTATCTAATTTATCAGGAATAAGACAAGGCTGTCCATTGTGGCCAGTTCTTTTCAACATTGTACTGGGTGGGTCTGTCCAATGTTGTAAAATGAGGAAAAAGGGGGAAAGGTTTAAAATGGCAGAAACAAACTGTCAGCGTTCAAAGATGATGTAACTGTGCAGTTGAAACTCAAAAGGGATGTTGAAGTACACTTATTAAAGCATACGTAGCACAGTTGCTGGACAGAAATTCAATGTACAGATGTATCTGTGTATATCAGCTCAATCAGACTATAACATTTCAAAAAATGACCTAATTTTGATAGCATCGACTACTTAGAATAAGTTTTCCTTTAAAGGTTTATTTATTAATGAGAGAGCGAGAGAGGGAGAGGGAGGGAGAGAGGGAGGGAGAGAGGGAGGGAACAGGAGCAGAGGAACAGAATCTTTCAAGTTGACTTCCCGAGGAGCATAGAGCCAGACTCGGGGTCCATCCCATGACCAATGAATTATGACCTGAGCTGAAACCAAGAGTCAGCTGCTGAAGGGACTGAGACCCAGGCGCCCCCTACTTGGGATAAGTTTAACACAGATTTCAAAAGATTCTTTGTGGAACGTCTGTAAAACTTTATTGAGAGAATTTCAACAGTGAAGTACCCCACATAAGAGTAGTTTGCATGTTTCAGCTTGTCCTTGTTTAAATCTGGGGTAGTTCTTCACCTGTAAGGTAGATGTAACAGTTAGAAATATTACTCAGCAGAATCATATGTCGAGTAAATTCATGGTACAGGAAGGACACTATAGTTTTCATTTTATAAGAGAATTCCAAGCATATATTTTACCAATACTTTTTGAACACACCACACTTTCTATTGGTACAACAATACAAAAAGACAGTTCAGGTTCACAACACACAAAATGAAATGAGCCTATTAAAAGGTAGTTTTAAATGGAGAGCCAAAAGCGAATGCAGTTTTACAAAAACTCCAAACAACATGCAAAGAACTGAAAAACACAAAAATTTACATGTAAGTATCATTTAAAGGCCTCAACTTGAAATAGGATTGTGAATATATGATGCTGAAGGAATAATGCCGAGTTGGTTACTGCTGAGGTGATGGTAGTAGAGAAACGAGTACCACATGTAATTTATTCTTTGTTATGGTTAAGTGGAAACCTGTTTTTGTCAGCTAGTTTGTCCCTTACGTCATTGATTAAGTAGGGTAACCGTTTGCCTTAACGGTGTTTGCCTTAACGGCGTTCCAGTCTGTCGAATAGATTATATGGTCACACACTTCACACCTGTCAAATGGGTAAAATTAGCAAAGCAGGAAGCAAGAGATGTAGGTGAGGATGTGGAGAAAGGGGAACCCTCTTACGCTGTTGGTGGGAATGCAAACTGGGACAGTCACTGTGGAAAACAGTATAGAGGTTCCTAAAAAAGTTAAAAATAGAACGACCTTGTGACCCAGCAGTTACACTAGGAGGTTTTTACCCAAGGGACACAAAATTACAGACTGGAAGGGGTACAAACACCCCAATGTTTATAGCAGCATTTTCAACAATAGCCAAACTATGCAAAGAGCCCAAATGTCCACCGACTGATGAACGGATAAAGAAGAGGTGGGGCGTGCGCGCGCACGTGTGTGTGTGTGTGTGTGTGTGTGTGTGTGTGTGTGTGTGTATGCAGTGGAATATGACTCGGCCATCAAAATGAATGAAATCTTGCCATTTGCAATGATGTGGAAGGACCTAGAGTATATTATGCTAACGGAAATAAGTCAGTCAAAAACAAATAACATGATTTCACTCATATGTAGAATTTAAGAAACAGAACAGATGAACATGTGGGACAGAAAAAAGGAGAGAGGGAAGCAGACCGTGAGACTCTTCCCTATAGAGAACAAACTGAGTGTTGTTGGAGGAAGATGGGTCGGGGATGGGCTAAATGGGTGATGGGTGTTAAGGAGGGCACCGGTTGTGATGAGCACTGGGTATTATATGTAAGTGATGAATCCCTAAATTCTACTCCTGAAACCAGTATTACACTATGTGTTAACTACATAGAAGTTAAATAAACATTTGAAACCAAAAACAGGAATAGGGGTCCAGATCTCCATAGAGAAACACAAACAGCAACCATTGTGTTTTGTTGTTCTCGGTGGCAGTCACATCTCAATTCACATGTTAAAATTTGACCAAAGATGTTATCTGATCAAAAAAAGCATGCAAAATGGAACATCTCTGTATTCTATGTATCCAACAGAACCACAGAATACAAATAGCAGCTTTAAAAATGATTGTAACATATCAGAATTCAATTCAATATACAGATGAGTAAAGATGGGTTCAGAAGTTAAGGGATTGTCGGAAAATCGCACACGTTATATTAGAGCTGCTGGTAGAACCTACCTCAGTGCCTCAGCATATTTCATACAAACTGATATTCAATCCAAATGAATTTTGTGTTTGATAAAAGCAGAACTTACAGAAGGATCTGAATATTATTAGCTGTTCATGGAAGTATTTATACTCAAAAAAAGAAAATGGTTTCAGATTTTATGATTTAATAAGGCTTTGACCCAATTTGTTCCTATCTCTACTAGTGTATAAGTCAGGCCGTCAGGATGTTCCGGTTTGAACTACTTGGGGAAAGTATCTTCATATGTAAACTCTGTTAGAAATGTATCATTAAAGTTGTATCTGCATAAGTAAAAATATAGTATTTGGGAAAAGACCCTCATACTTTACACTGTCAATGGATAACATACCTGCTTCTGGCATTTTAAAGGGCTCTAAAAAGGGCATACTTGGCCCCTTGACATCAGGGTCATCTTCAGTTATACCCCCGGCCTTTGCCTGAGGCAGCTCCTGGAGATCAGCTTCCAGGTCCAATCCTTAAAACACAAAGGTAATCGATTTAAGCAGTAATATGAAATATAAGTCAATAAAAGCCTGTAGGCTAGGGTGATAAAAAAAAAAATGGGATGGAAAAATGCATTTCACACCCTTGTTTTCCTGTAGTACGATTTGCTTTATTTCAAGTGACATTCTAAAGATAAAGCCCACTGCACTTCATTTCCTTTATACTACCATAGTGTTCTTACAATAGAGAGCATCAACTAGACCTGCAAAATCAAGTCTACACCACGCAGAAGATTTTATTGAAAAGTACAATGTAGTTTTCTGAAGGATAAGCTGAGTGTATTCGTGGGCCTCTAACAAATCCTATGCTAGTTGACACCCATTCCCTATTAGGGCAACCTGCAGGGTATTTTGTCAAATTTTACTAGTTAGATTTAAGTGCAAAGTCCCTCTATGTATAACTTAGGATAAAGGAGTCACGTATAGAGCAAAGTTCCAAAGGTAACAGCAAAACATTAGTGATTAACAGTCCAACATCTGTCTTGCAGGGAGACAGTAGGGACAAGTAGGGTGGAAAGAAATTAATGGACTTTGTCGTCAGTCGTATTGTGGAAACCTCTTAACAGCGAATTCCGAACACACTCCATGGCCTGAACGGTGTCAATAATTCACTACAAGTACTTGATGAAAATGCTAAATTTGGAAGACATTCCTTTCTTGTTTCATGATCGTTTTAAGATACTTTAGATTTTCCTAATCGTAAAAGTACTTAAACACCTTTTAAAGCCGCTTAAAAATCATATTAACATAGTGACCCTGATGCCAGTTTCCCGAATTATGCAGCTCTTCCGAAACGTACCGTATCAAATGATTAATCAGACAGTGGCTATCATTCACTGAGCTCTTTTCTGGAGTCTCTCTCCTGCTCCACTGAACTGGACTGACTCCTGTGCCAGTAATAAGCTACTCTACAGTACAGACACATTTGACTACTAAGCATTCCATACAAAACCATTCACTTGTTTGTACAACAACACAAATGGTAGGAAGAACACAAACCTCTTTAAAAACTCTTACTTTAAGTAATCTCTACACTCAGTATGGGCCTTGAACTCTCGACCCCGACGCCAAGAGTCACATGCTCTACCGACTGAGCCAGCCAGCTTCCCCAAGAATGCAAACTTTGTACTGAGATGTGAAGTGTATCTCCATGTGTCAAGCAGTCTTTGGCAAGCCACAATCCCCGAGCCTTAGTTTTCTCATTTATAAAATGGGGCTCCCATCCCTATGCAAATCGGCTTTATTCCTCATGTTATAGGATATGCTGACTCGGCACTCTGCCTATGCTGTTGAATAGTGCTTACGCTTTTGATATTTTGAAATGAGTGAAAAGGCCACACAAAAATGTTCTAAGAACAAATTAAACTAGTGAAACGATGTATAGTTTTGTAGTTAAACATTCTCCTCTTATTTAGAAAAGACAGCATTTTCAAGCACACCGATTCATTCTCGAGGAAAAAGGGGAAATTCATTACGGTGAAGGACTACATGAAGCTGCACACCATACACTCTTCACATTTTCAACCCATTTTTGGGAAATGACTGAGAGTCTCTTCCAATGTTTTCTTTCCTCCTGTAACAGTTTGTCCTAACTATGCATGATGCACACATACACCCCCTGCCCCCATAGTCATTCTCCTTCCCTTTCCCTTCACCTTGAGCCACAGGTCCTCCTTCAACTTCCTTCCCTTGATCAGGTAGAGTATCTTGACTCTCAGGGGGTGCGTCCTTTTGTTTCAGTTGCTCACCACTGGGCTGCTGCTCCTAAGGGTGTGTGTGTGTGTAGGCAAATAAAAAGTTGTGTTGTTAATACATGCTAACAGTATAAATATACATTATACATTTTGAGATCAAATAATGAATAAGCATAAAGACACTCCCACATCAGGATTCTATGCGCTTATTCTTAAAAGTGACTCTCCCCACAGAGCAGCTACTCCAACAAAAGGTAGCCACGAGCACTTTGGAGTCTACTGTAAACTATGCTGGGATGGATATGCACAATCGGTCGTTAGTAAGCATGACAAAGAAGCCATAGGGTGTATTTCCACAGGCAACAGAAAGTTGGAATGGAAGTTGATATGGAATCCTTCTGGTTCAATGTTTCCCTCCCTTTATCAGCAGAGAAGCTTTTATCACTGTATCTCTATGTCTGCAGCTCAACAAAATTTTCAGAGCAATAAATGGACGGTCATCGAAAACATCCAATATGGAAGTACTCACACCCACGTGCTGGTTAGACCCTGGATCATCTTTTCTTTGTTTGGATCTGGATCTGGATCTGGATCTGACTCGGCCACTCATAGTTCACCCTGAAAGTAGAATATTGGTATTTGGAAAATGTACTCTAATGGAGAGGTATCCCACGTCCAAGGCCAAAGGTTTGACTTTTTTTTTTACTTTGAAAACACTTTGAGAGCCAACCTAGCATCAGTAGAGTGTACAAGCTGTGGTCACACCAAATACACGGGCTGCAAGATCATTTACATCAGCCAGGCTGGCCGTGAAATCGCCTTACGGACAGGCTAAAACACGAGGCTTAGTCTCACAGCTGGATTCCCCACTACAAAGGCATTTGAGAAAACAGTGCTGGACATTTAAACCTGAGTCACTACTGCTTTGGGTCACATTCCCATTCACTAGGCTCATTTTACCGCCTTCAATAACGTTTGGCTGGAACGCAGAGAAAGAAACTATCCTCTGCATACGGCCTCCGGCTGTGTTGCCACTCCAAGGGCTCAGGCGTGTAGTCGCGAACCAGACCCACGGGCCGGCTCCTGCCTCGACACTGCACAGTGCACGACAAATCTCGCGGACCCAGTCACAAGCCCCCAGCGTTCCCCGCTACCTGGCCTTTTCTGTACCGCCTGGTCTGCTCCCTGCCCCGGGTCCCACAGAGGATCCTGGCCTCCGCGCTCTGCTGGCAGTTGCAGGTGCTCCAGGACTCCGATATCTCAACTAGCCGCCCTGGCCCCGCCAGGCCTCGGCCCGTCTTCACCTCCCCTCCTCGACCCACCATCCTCACTTGCCCGGGCCCCACCACGAGGACGAGCGCCATGGCGGCCGCGACGCCTGCGAGGAGAAGGGCGCTAGCTCCTCGGCACTTCCACCTAGGACGCCACAGATCTACTGTCCCCACCTGCCCGCGGCCCACTGCCTCCCTCCCCATCCTCGCTCACACTTAAACTCCTGGAAGGACTGATCTGGGGACCTACCAGTTGAATTCAGCTAGCGAGAAAGCTCACAGCAGAGAGAACACGCCGCCTGGATGAAGCTCAGCTCGGCTCCCAGAACACGCGCAGCAATGCGCATGCCCAGCAGCAGTGGCTCACAGCAAGGAGCATGCGCACTGTTGGCTCACAGCAATGAGCATGCGCACAGCGTTGGGTGCGTGCAGGGTGGGTTGAGGTTTTCCCGCCTGTGCTGCTGCAGAGACTCGCAGCCACGCGGATCAGCCGAGGAGAAGAAGAAAAGGGGCTTGAACAGTCTGTTGTTCACCCCACCCAATCTCTCCTACGGAGCCAGGTACTTTGGACAGAGAGCCGCAAATCACCATTAGGGCCCAATGTTTATCAGAAAGATAACTGTGACAAAAATAGATATTAATTATTTTTTAATACCTATTTTATACGTTTTGATTATTCATTTCCTTTTATGCTCTGGATTTTCTGTCATACTTGAATGTATTTGCTCCCCTTGAAAACACATTAATAACTTTTTGCTTTTTTGCTGTGTAACTGCACATTTAAATCACTGGATTGGTTACTAATTTTTTGTATGTATCTGCAATCATTCAGTCAGTGTTTGGTTCAGAAAGTTCTGTAGATATTGGCCTTGAGATTTAAGCCCAGTCCACTGTCACGTTGGTGTTCAGTAATGGTGACTATGCTGCTCATATATTATACTTCCCAAATATCATGCAAACAACTTGATAAACAAAGTTGACTTTATTGAACAACGCTGTCGGGGAAAGTACTACCTGGACAGAGCCTTAGCAGATTATTGGAGGTGGCAGAGCAGGAGAGATATTTATTCAGATTTCGAAGTTGGTGTAGAACAGGTCATTCAATGTTGGGGGAGGGTGTGATTAAGATTGGGTGGAAAGAGTGTTAGAACGGTTTAGGTTTGGTGGATACAGCAAGGCAAGAACATTAAGACAAAGTTTCAAAGCTTCTTGTGGTTGAAAAATGTCATTTTGCACTTTTTATTGAAGCGTTGATGGATCTTCAGGTAGTTCCTGCAATGGACAATAAAGTTATTTTTCAACTTTTATCTTCCTAGGCAACAGATTCTTGTGATAGCAAAGTTATGTTGATGAAGCCCACAGAATCATAAACTCTCATTGATGTAGCTAGTAAGTTGTGTGTGTGATTTCTCTTATTATTTGCTTCTACGTAACTTCTCAGTTGAGTGTTTCAGGTAGTATATGGAAATGAAGGAAAGGAAGAATACCCTGATGAACAAGTAGTTTTTGTAATTAAATTAGAATATATTTTTAAGCTGACTCATATATTCCATTCAACTAGGCCTAACTTAAAGAAATACCTTGAATTCTGAAAGGGAGGGGTGTGTGTGTGTGTATGTTTGTAAAAACAGTTTGGAAAGGAGTTGTGGTTCTTCTTTTTTAAATGAGAGCAGTCACAATTCCCAGTCTTTCATTTAGTCTATCATATATATATATATATATACATATATATTTTTTTTTTCCCCCCAGCAAAGACACTATCATTACTACCAAATTTTACTCTCTTACCATCCTAATCACTATTCCTAGTGCAGTGCACTCAGGAAGTAACAAAAAATACTGGGAGATAGTTACTTTTTCTCCTCACACCTAACTAGCATATGGCAAAATTCATTTCATCCAATGCCTGGATGGCTTATGGGTCATGAGAACCTGGGCTTTGTTGATTTCTAAATTGTTCCCTTCCAACTTCAAGGGGCAGACTTCAACCTGATGCCAATATTTAACTTCCTGTATTGCTCCTGTGGACTTTAAGCCCTGGCCAACTCAATGAATTTATATGTCCATATTTGAATTTGGATGAAGGGAAGTTGTGAGGTAGCTCTTGTGATACACTGGATGCCACAGAAAGTATAGAAGACATTGTGGAGATAAGAAAAATTGCCTGATAGGTGACCCAGGAACTTTCTCTGGCTGCTAAGCAAGGAGCTACCGCCGAGACTGACAGCAGGCCCTCTTTCTGCAGGACAGCTGCAACTTCCCACAAGAGCAGAGGCTTCCTTTCATCCAACCAAGAGAATCTAAGAACGAGCTTAAAATCCTACAGGACTGAGGGGCAGTGTTCACAGACTCTGGGCAGTGGCATTTCCCAGAGGCCCCTAAAGTGCTGACATCTAAGTTTAACCTGCTTGGTGCTTAAGGTCAAATTTATTCCCCACTATGTGCAATGCAAACCACACACTTGCCTCATAAAATGGGAGCACAGTAGGGAAATGGGGTCCCTTAGCTACAACCCAACAATGTATGGCATTCAGCTGCACCCCAGCCCAAGCCCAGCTCTCCGCAGGATGCCAGCAGTATAAGAAGCCATATGCACCTGCTGACTCTTTTGCTTGTGAGTGCCCATCTTTACCAACTGACACCTACATTTGCGAAACACTGTTATCTGAATTGTTTTAAAGTTTTATTTTAATCCCAGTTAGTTAACATACAGTGTTTTATTAGTTTCAGGTGTACAATATAGTGATTCAACCATTTCATACATCACCCGCTGTTCATCATGACAAGTGCACTCCTTAAACCCCGTATCTGAATTCTAATGTGAAACTTTGCAGATGGAGCTTATATTCCATCAGCAACTATACATTTGTGTAGCCCTGTGGCTCATATCAAAGATGTCCTTTGTGTCTGACAACACTGAATTCCATGAGGACAAAATGGAGGTTCTCACATGTATTTGCATGTACTTCTATAACAGCATTTATTGGTCATTGGGAATTTTCCAGTAAACGGGCTAGTGTTTTCCACACTGCGATTTGTAATCGATAGTGGGTCATGAGATTAATGTTGTCAGTCATAAGCAGCATTTAAAGAAATGAGGTAAAATAAAACAGAAAATACCAGAGTGGCCTGCCTATATATATATATATATGCAATATACCCGTAGACCACACATACACACACACATTTCTGTGCCTACTGAATTATATCGATATGCATATTGTGCATGCACTGGGATACAAAAGTTTGAAGGTCTCTACTTTAGAGGATATCAGACAAATGCCTAGAGGCCATTTCTTCAGACATACATGAGGATGATGGGTTAAGACCTGCTCAGAATAAATTAACTGTTTTCAGTAGCTTTCTATATAATGCTGGAAATTGCCAGTGTAGTTTAAGTTGGTTCAGATTTACTATAGGCATTTGACCCTAAGCAAACTCTCTTGTGGAATCCTGAGGTTATGAGAAGAAAGAGTGATGAGTGGTGAGGGTTTCTGATTCATTATCTCTGTCATTGCCCAATTTTCTATTGTCTCTTTCTACAGCAGTGGGGTGTGTTCATGGGTGTGCTTCTGCTCTTGTCTGATGCTGCCTTGATCCATTCTCTTTTTTCCCTGCCTCTTTGTTACACTATAATGTACTTCATTGGACATCCAGTGATGGTGTCATTTATGTTGTTCAGTGTTGAGTAGAGACACCAGCAAAAGCACCCACCCAAGACTGTCCCTGGGGTGTGACTCCAGATGGGGTTCTGATTGACTGAATTCCCTTGGTGCCTACCCATTTTCTGATTCTGGTTCTCTATATTTTCTGCGGATTCTGTGAGCTACTCAATTTTTCTTCCAATAAATTTGTTTTCTGCAAAGCTAACGTTGGCTGCAACCAAGGACCTGAACTGCTTCAGACTTTAGTACAATGCGTGAGAAGTAGGTAACTGACATTTATAGACATGGTGTGGGTGCAGTGGGGAGTCTGGGCTTGATTCTGTGGCCTAACTGGGATTGAAAGCAGTAAAAATCCAGTCAGTATTTAGGGATGAGAATTTTTCAGCCAGTGAGAGCAGTGTTTAAATAGTTTATTAAATAATCTCCTAATATTCCAAACTCATGACAGTCCTATTACCTCTGGGGAGAGAAGGGATGAGGTAAGTAATTCACCTGGGGATGTTGTTAATAGGGACTTTTAAACTAAAAGAGCCATTTCTTATAAAAAGACTCTAAGCAAAAATGACAAGAAGTTAGCTAATTGTAGAAGAAAAGTCAGTAGTCCATGGAATGAGGTTCCTTTTGAAGGCAGGGAGAGGGGGACTAAGTCGTTGCTGCTGGATAAGAGTAGTAGGAAGGGCCTGAAAATTTGAAGGACTGAAGTATAGACAGTTTAATGAAAAATAACCATTGTAAATCTTTAAGCGATCAGCTCAGGATCCACCTGGAAACCTCCATAATCATGCTCCAAGTTTCTCTTTCAGCTGCAGGGCTGAGGTAATTGAACAAGTTGCAAGTTTGGCACTTGTAGGTTCCCAACTTACAATGGTGAGTTGAATTCACAACCTCACTAGCTTTTTTATGTTGATGTTAAGGTAAGCAGTGAATTCACATCTGGCTGTAGAGACCATTTTTATTGCAAATCTTACATTTGCTAATAATCTTATCATTTTCCTTTCCATCACATAAGTTTAAAGCTTCTCATGATTGGGTTTGTTTCTTGTGTTGATAACCAATTTAATTCCAAAACTTGGTTTTTGAAACTTCCTAACTCTTATTTTTAAAATATTTTATTTATTTGACAGAGAGAGAGAGAGACAGCCAGAGAGGGAACACAAGCAGGGGGAGTGGGAGAAGCAGGCTTCCCACAGAGCAGGGCCCGACACGGGGCTTGATCCCAGGACCCCGGGATCATGACCTGAGCCGAGGTCAGACGCTTAACAACTGAGCCACCCAGGTGCCCCAAAAACTTCCTAACTCTTACTAGGAGAAATCTCATTATGATAAGAAAGTAGCTGCAGAAGGACAGAAACTAGTTTAATTCATAAACTGTCCATGTACTGGCAATTTTAAACAAAGGATTCTGAAAGACACCTGGACTTCAGAGATAGTAGGCAGAACCTGAGAAATTCACTTTTTACTCAAAAAAGATCTGTAATTCTGATTGGCTGCCCTTCATAATAATTTTGTGCTCTGTTAGTTCCACTTAAGTCAATACCTCTCTTTTCTTTAAGGTGCACACTTGGGAGTTTTCTCCTTCAACCATAAGAGGAACATTGACTCTCGTGCTTACCTGCTTGGAGGTAAACAAAACAAAACAAAACAAAACAAAAACAGCCCATGAGTTTGTTGAAGTGCTTATTTAAACCACGTTTGTGAATCAATGTCTCATTTAAATTATCAGGGTTGTATTATTGGAGGCTTTAGAAGATTCAAGTCCCTCCAACCCCAAACCCAAAGGAACCTTCCCTGGCAGACTGAACAGCCTCTCTTCCCTTGTCTCATGAGGTTATTTTCGTATTGGTTGAGGATGCTGATGCATCCCCTTGCAAGGAAATCTCAATTCTCCTCATGTCTTGACATTTCCTATTATTTCCAAACATATAACTATAGTGGATCCCACTCAGAGGAAATATGGTTATAAGGTTATATCCTGTAGTAGAGTGTTACATAAAAAAAGAACTAAAGGTATTTGCTAATTTGTATCTCATTGTCTGGATAACCTACTTGGGAAAGGATTCTGAAGAGTCTTTCCCAAAGAGGAAAAACGTGATTTAGATCAGGAGAATATTATCAATATGAGTGTTCTCACTCACTGATTAAAAGAGGTTCTAAATTCAATATAGTATGTCACCCAGCTGATTATATTGGACTCCTTACATCCTCATAGAGTTTGGAATATATCCTGCCTGGTCTGCACTTGGTTTTTCTTTCATTGCCTGTCATACTCCTCAGCACACCATCAACTGTGACCTTACTGAATGTTTTATATAATGTAATAGTATCTTGTTTGATATTAGTTCTGAGCAAGAAAATTGTTTTATAGACCACACGGAATTACTGATCTGGTTTTACCATATACCTTATTATCCAAAAGCAGCTGGCTTTCTAGAATATTGGAATAATTTACCAAACTCCCAGTGGTAGCATCTTATTAGCAACCGAGGGTTTTCTCCCTCTTGCATGGAATATAGTTACAGAACTATAGTTATTTTTGTGTGGTTTAGGCTCCATTGTTAGGCTCCATGGTTCAGTCTCTGTTCTTAGTCGCCTATGCTGCTCCCCTCTGATTCTTTGGACTATTTTCTCTTTCACCCTCCTTCCACCTCACCCCAGTCCCATATGATGTGCTGCTGTTGTTGGTTGCCTAGTGTTTACACCAACCCAGGGATCTTTGCTTCGCCCCTTTTAGATCTGTTCAGTTTTGTTGTTGACTGTGCCAGTACGGGGTGCATAGTTCTCTAATACTCTTGCAAAAGGAGAACTGACTTAGAGAAACTCTGAGAAGCAAGTGTGGCTGCATTGCCTTCCAAGTCAAATGATCACAAGAATGGATTTGTAGGTGTCAGTGGTGATACTTTGGAATTTAGTGCTTAGCTGTATGCAAAGGGGGAGCAAAAGACCAACAGCAGAACACTGGAGTCCTCTATCAGGGAGCCTCCTCGGTGGCATAGAGCTGGAAGGCTTTGCCCGCAAAGACAGAGAAGGAATCTGAGGAGCCAGCTTGGACCAGGGGCCCTCAGGTGAGGGAAGGCAAGAGCATAAATCCCAAGTCTCTGTCCCCCACAAATTTGGAGGGAAAGGCTGCCTTAGCTTCCCCATCCTTTTCCTCATGGAAGGTCAAAATAGGGCAAATTTCTTGCCCAGAAAGGAGCCCCTTATCCCTCCACTCCAAAATTGGCTTTCCTTTGAAGAAGAATTCAGAAGGTGGTAAGAACTGTCAAGCCTAGAGCATGGTTGGAGTCTTCTAAGATGGTGGGAATGATGGGCGCCTGGGTGGCTCTGTCGGTTAATCATCTGCCTTCGGCTCAGGACATGATCCCAGGGCCCTGGGATGGAGTCCCACATTGGGCTCCCTGCTCAGCAGGGAGTCTGCTTCTCCTTCTCCCTCTGCCCCTCCCCCCTGCTCGTTCTCTCCCCCCCCCTCTCAAATAAGTAAATAAAATCTTTAAAAAAAAATAAAATAAAATGGCGAGAATGTGGAATCCACTGTGCGTGTGCCTATACCCAGCCCAGGCTTCCTGGAGGAAGGACTGAAGAATGTTAAGAATGTTACCACCTGGGGGAAGGGTTTGTTGGATCACAGTTGTTGGGAAGCCAAAGCCCAAGAGAGTAATGTCTCCAAATATCCCTTGACTGCTAGGGCTCATTAGCCCCCACAGAGCAGAGAGGAAAAATCCATGCTGTGGCAGCCTTGTCAGCTTCTACAACCTTTTCATTGGAGAGCCATTTGAAATAGAATAAATTGGCAAGAATTTTTACTTCACCTTTTGCCTTACTGGAGTAGTGCCAGGGATGAGATCATTGAGAAGTTATCATCTACAACCGGGGATCAATTTTAAAGATATCTGCTTCATTTTATTCCTTTTTTAAAAAAGATTTATTTATCTATTTGGGAGAGAGAGAGAAGGGGCAGAGGAGAGAATCTTCAAGCCGACTCCCTGCTGAGCAAGGAGCCCAATGCAGGGCTCAGTCTCACAACCCATGAGATCATGACCTGAGTTGAAACCGAGAGTTGGATGCTTAAATGACTGAGCCACCCAGGCGCCCCCATTTTAATCTTTAAAGTCAAGTTTAATTTTTGTTTTCTTTTCTACACATTTTATTTAAAATTATTGTTATCCCCTTTCCAACAGTGTTCCACTATTCATCAGGCTGTGGTGATGGCAATGCACAATACAATGATACCTAGATAGATGAAAGACAGAACTCTTTATTACATTAAGCTCCAAAAGAGAAAAGGCTGCTACACAGGGCCACACAGGGGATTGCTCCCAGAAAAAAGGTAAGAGCAAGCTGGAACTGTAGAAAGCAGCTTATATATGGCAAGGAGAGTGGGGTTAGTTAAGTTTCACGGGTTTCCTGTGGATTGGGTATTTTAAATAATTCTGTGGGCCCACGGAAGAAGGGGATGTCTCTGGATATTTGGCATCTGACAGTAAGTGTTGTAATTCAGGAGTGTTAGAGCCAGATAAAGGAAGGGGTTGGACTTAGCAAACTGTCCTGGAAGGGGAATTGAGAATTTTTAGCCATGATCTCTTAACTGAGACAAAATAGAACTTGTGAAATATATTACAAACAGGTAGGGAAGCAATTAAAACCTTTCCCCTGCCTTGTTTCACTTTTATTTGTTGAACATTATTAATGTTTTTATATATATTTGCATCTTTTTTCAAAATGTCAATCTGTGGATAATACCATATGTGAAGGCTATGGGTGGGTCAATAAGGGATAGGAAATCAAGTGATAAGAGCCACAATAGGGGATTTAACTGTTAATTACAATTGCCAAAGCAATGTGCCACAAGAAATGACTTTGTAAAGGAGTCAGTCTGTTTCTTTTTCAGTTCATGTAAAATATATTTTGTGAAACCAGGCTCATTTATGGCATAAAACACTACTTATCTTGTCCAAAAAGGAAAGAAAAGAAATCCAGTAACCTGGTTTAAAAAAAGAAAGTTATTGAATTAGGTGATTTAAGCAATAGGAACTTTTCATTTATGTTATGTTACCAGTAGCACAGATTACAAAGATTTTCTCCTATGTTTCCTTTTCTTTTTATGGTTCTGTGTCCTACACTTAGATTTATGATCCACTTTGAGTTCTGTATATCTATATAGATATAGATATATATAAATATGGTGCAAGGTATAAATCAAAGCTTTTTTTTTTTTCGTTTATGGCTATCCAACCATTCTATAGCCATTTGTTCAGAAAACTACTTTCTCCACTGCATTGCTTTTGCACTGTTGTCACAAATCAGTTTTCCATATATCTTTGGGCCTATTCTGGTCTCTGTTATGTTCCATTGATCTATCTGTCTATCACGGTGCTAGCACAGCAATGTCTTGATTATTGTTGTTTTGAAATCAGGTAGGATTAGTCCTCCAACATTATTCTACATTTCTGAAATTGTTTTGAGTGTTCTAGGTCCTTTGCATTGCATATGAATTTTTTAATCAGCATGTAAATTTCTATAAAACATTTATAGGGATTTTGATAGAGATTTCACTGAATAGATGAATTTGGGAAGAGTTGATCTCTTTAAAAGATTGAGTCTTCTGACTCATGAACACAGTATGGCTTTACGTTTTATTTAGGTCTGCTTTAATTCCTCTCACAGATGTTTTGTTGTTTTCAGTATGTAGGTATTGCACTTCTTTTGTCAGATACATTCTTGAGATGTTCACATTCTTTGATGCTATTGGTACATGACATTTAAAAAATGCTATTCACCATATTTATATCTAGGTACCCACAGAAGGTATCTTTTTATCATTTAATTGTCCTGAGATTATTTAAAATTTTATAAAATAGAGTTTAGAAAGTATTTTAGAAATGTATTCTCAGACTATCTCTTTTGTTAAAATTGAATCATAGGGGCACCTGGGTGGCTCAGTCGGTTAAGCGTCTGCCTTTGGCCCAGGTCATGATCTCAGCGTCCTGGGATCGAGCCCCACATCAGGCTCCCTGCTGAGCGGGGAGCCTGCTTCTCCCTCTCCCTCTACCTGCCGCTCCCCCTGCTTGTACTCTCTCTCTCTCTCTAATAAAAAAATAAAATAAAATAAAATAAAATTGAATCATAAAGATTTTTGAGCATTTAGAGCATATACTGAAAATGCTACTTAAGCCTTTTGTAGAACTATGTAAGCAAAACGAAATAAAAGCAAAACGAAATAAATTTGGGTAAGGAGTTATACAAATATATCTATTTGTAAGTGATAATAGTAATAATTACAATAATACCAACATTTCCTACAATCTGCTGAAACAGTACTATATATTCACTTACAATTATTAAGATTTTTATTCATATGAGTAGCTAAGAAAAATCATAGACGGAACTCACAAAAGTATTTAGATGTGGATATTTGTATTTAGGGTACTTAATGGTATTAGAAGGTACCGCTAAGGGGTAAAATCATATACTGAAATACATTCCTTGAACACATGAAGTTATTTCAGCATCCCTCAGGTTCTGGTTTCTCAACAGACTCATCCCCTCCAATTCCTTAGCTAAGACCAGGGAATTCATGGTCCCATTAAGCCTTGGGGTATAGCCCCCTGGTTTCTCTACAGTTGGCCACAACATCCTCTAGGCTTCTGATTTTCTTGGAGAAAAATATAGCACACACCAGTAGTTAAAAAAATAGAATAAAAAAATACCCAAACATTCTCATCCCTTTGTACTTGCCTCTAAACCTCTGAAACCAAGTAAGCTTCAGAATGGTTTGTTAAACTACTAGAAACCACCTATGCCTTATTTTCTGCTCCATAGGGTCTGACAAATTTTAGAAATTATTTTGCCTAATAATCTCTTGTCAATACTAGGGAGTAAGATAGTCCATGAAAATTTGACATATATATATACAACGGAATAAAAGCATACAAACACATATTGAAGACGTGTATTCTGTGGTTTTTACAATAGGCAGTGGTAAAAACTGATTTTTCCCCCTGCTAGGGCCTAGACACCAAAAAAGGAACGATTTACTCCTTAAAGTCATTTTAATAAATAGAATGCAAATTATGAAAGATTATAATTTTTGGTGTTGTATCTTAAATTAGAGACTACAATCCTAGCCACATCTTCGGTTGGCACTACTCTTTCTAGTAAAATATGATTGGGTTTTAAGTATATAGCTTGCATCAATAAAATTCTTCTCTATCTTATCATACTTATTGTCTATTATTCTAAAATGTATGTAATATCAAACTTATTTAATATGTTAAAATTTTCTGGTTTCTTTTATTTTCAAATGTGTGTGTCTCTGTGTGTATTTTCCATCCCATTATCTATTAGATGTTACTGTTGCTATTTTGGCTTTTTATTTTCATTGTGATGAGTAAATATTTACTTTATACTGTTAGCTTGACTCTTGAAAATGTTGGAGTTAATATATTATTGGAAAAAAAAGCCCCAAAATATTTTCCACTTTCTTACATTGGAAATTTTCTGATATTTTTATTTTTAAAAAGTAGTACCCGAAATTAACATGTCATCACAGTTAAAAATTAGATAACTAATAAATACAATAAAACCTATTTCCAGTAATATGAACTTATGTAGACATAGATATAACCAACATATTGCAAACTTATATTTGCCAACTGCCAGTGAGAAATAGAATAAAGGAAGTTCATTAAAAAAAAATAAAAATAGAGGCACCGGGGTGGCTCAGTTGGTAAGGCAGCTGGCTCTTGATTTTGGCTAAGGTCATGATCTCAGGGTCCTGGGATCAAGGCCTGCATTGGTGAATCTCTCTTGCTCTCCTTCTGCCCCTCCCCATGCTTGTGCTCTCTCTTTCTCTCTAAAACAAATAAGTAAATCTTTAAAAAAATAAAAATAAAAATCTCAATTCAATTGTTCAATGCTGGTGTATAGAAATACAATTAAATTTTGTATATGGATCTTGTATCCTGCAATTCACTTATTGGTTTTAGGGATTTTTATTTTTTTGCAAATTTAATATGACTTTTTATGTAGAAGACCATGTCATCTGTGAATTTTACAGTTTAACTTCTTTTCCTATCTGGGTGCCTTTTATTTCTTTTTATTGCTTACTGCATTGGCTAGAAACTTTAGTGAAATGTTGAAGAGAAATGGGGAGAGAAAATCTTGCCTTTATATCTGATCTTAGAGTGAAATATTCTGCCTTTTTCCCTCAAGAATTATGTAGTTGTTGGGGTGCCTGAGTGGCTCAGTCTGTTGAGCCTCCAGCTATTGCTTTTGGCTCAGGTCATGATCTCATGGGTCGTGGGAGTGAGCCCTGTGTCGGACTCTGCACTCAGCGGGGGTCTGCTTGAAGATTCTCTCCCTCTGCTCCTCCCCCTACTTGTGTGCATGCCCTCTCTCTCTCTCTCAAATAAATAAATCTTTAAAAAAAGGATTATGTAGTTGTTGGTTTTCCATGGATAACCTATATAAAGTTGAAGAAATTTTCTTATATTGCAGGTTTGGTGAGAATTTTTAAAAATTAGGGATGGATGTTGGATTTAAAAAAATTTTTTTTTATTACGTTATGTTAGTCACCATACAGTGCTTCACTAGTTTTTGATTTAGTGTTCCATGATTCATTGTTTGCAGATGTTGGATTTTTTAAACGAATTTTTAGCATCTATTGAGATGATCGTATGTTTTTTTTCTTTTACTGTTTATCAACAGAGTAAATTATATTGGTTGATTTTAAAATGTGAAGTAACCACTTTGCATTTCTAGGTTAAATCCCCCTTGGTTATGATATGTTAGTCTTTCTACATATTCTTGGATTGTATTTCCTAAAGTTTTGTTAATAATTTTCACATCTCTGTCTAGGAGCATATGGGTCTATCATTTTATTTTCTTGTAATGTCTTTTTTTCTGGTTTTGATTTCAGAATAATTTTGTCTTCATAAAATGAGTTTGGAACTATTCCCTGCTTTTTTTAAAAAAAAAAATTTGTTTATTCATTTGAGACACAGAGATAGAGAGAGAGAGCATGAGCAGGGGGAGGGGCAGAGGGAGAGGGAGAAGCTGGCTCCCCTCTGAGCCAGGAGCCCGATGCAGGGCTTGATCCCAGAGGGCTGGGATCATGACCTGAGCCAAAGGCAGACGCTTAACCATCTGAGCCACCGAGGCGCCCCTGCTTTTTTTTTTTTATGTTATGTTAGTCACCATACAATACATGGCCAGTTTCTGATGCAGTGATCCACGATTCATCGCTTTTGTACAACACCCAGTGCTCCACGCAGTATATGCCCTCCTTAATACCCATCACTGGGCTAACACATCCCCCATGCCCCTCCCCTCTAAAACCCTCAGTTTCTTTCTCAGAGTACATGGTCTCTCATGGTTCATCTCTCCTTCCAATTCTCCCACCCTTCATTTTTCCCTTCCTTCTCCTAATGTCCTCCGTGCTATTTCTTATGTTCCACAAATAAGGAAAACCATATGATAATTGACTTTCTCTGCTTGACTTATTTCACTTAGCATAATCTCCTCCAGTCCCATCCATGTTGATGTAAAAGTTGGGTATTCATCCTTTCTCATGGCTGAGTAGTATTCCATTGTGTATATGGACCACATCTCTTTATCCATTCATCTGTTGAAGGGCATCTTGGCTCTTTCCACAGTTTGGCTATTGCGGACACTGCTGCTATGAACATTGGGGTGCAAATGGCCCTTCTTTTCACTACATCTGTGTCTTTGGGGTCAATACCCAGGAGTGCAATTGCTGGGTCATAGGGTAGCTCTATTTTTAATTTTTTGAGGCACCTCCACACTGTTTTCCAAAGTGGCTGTACCAGCTTGCATTCCCACCAACACTGTAGGAGGGTTCCCCTTTCTTCACAACCTCTCCAACATTTGTTGTTTCTTGCCTTGTCAATTTTTGCCATTCTAACTGGTGTAAGGTGGTATCTCAATGTAGTTTTGATTTGCATTTCCCTGATGGCTAATGATGGTGAACATTTTTTCATGTGTCTGTTAACCATTTGTATGTCTTCTTTGGAGAAGTGTCTGTTCATGACTTCTGCCCATTTTTTGACTTGATTATTTGTTTTTTGGGTGTTGAGTTTGAGAAGTTCTTTATAGATCTTGGATACCAGCCCTTTCTCTGTAGTGTCATTTGCAAATATCTTCTCCCATTCTGTGGGGTGCCTCTTTGTTTTGTGGACTGTTTCCTTGGCTGTGCAGAAGCTTTTTATCTTGATGAAGTCCCCAAAGTTCATTTTTGCTTTTGTTTCACAATCCTTTGGAGATGTATCTTGAAAGAAGTTGCTGTAGCTGATATCAGAGGTTACTGCCTATGTTCTCCTTTAGGATTTTGATGGATTCCTGTCTCACATTGAGGTCTTTCATCCATTTTGAGTTTATCTTTGTGTATGGTGTTAGAGAATGGTCGAGTTTCATTCTTCTGCATGTGGCTGTTTAATTTTCCCAGCACTATTTATTGAAGAGACTGTGTTTTTTCCATTGCATATTTTTTCCTGCTTTGTCAAAGATTATTTGATCATAGAGTTGAGGGTCCATACTGGGCTCTCTATTCTGTTCCATTGGTCTATATGTCTGTTTTTGTGCCAGTACCGTGTTGTCTTGGTGATCACTGCTTTGTAATATAGCTTGAAATCGGCCAACGTGATGCCCCCAGCTTTGGTTTTTTTCTTTTTTTTTCAACATTTCCTTGGCATTTCGGGGTCTTTTCTGATTCCATACAAATTTTAGGATTGTTTGTTCCAGCACTTTGAAAAATGTCATTGGAATTTTGATCAGGAAAGCATTGAACGTATAGATTGCTCTGGGTAGCATAGACATTTTAACAATGTTTATTCTTCCGATCGATGAGCATGGAAATTTTTTCCATCTTTTTGTGTCTTCTTCAGTTTTTTTCATGAGTGTTCTGTAGTTCCTGGGGTATAGATCCTTTACCTCTTTGGTTAGGTTTATTCCGAGATATCTCATGGTTTTTGGTGCTATTGTAAATGGAATCATTTCTCTAATTTCCCTTTCTACAGTTGCACTGTTAGTGTATAAGAAGCAACTGATTTCTGAGCATTGATTTTGTATCCTGCCACATTACTGAATTGCTGTATGAGTTCTAGTAGTTTGGGGGTGGAGTCTTTTGGATTTTCCACATGAAGGATCATGTCATCTGTGAAGAGAGAGAGTTTGACTTCTTCTTTGCCAGTTTGAATACATTTTGTTTCTTTTTGTTGTCTGATTGCTGTCGCTAGGACTTCTAGTAGTATGTTGAACAATAGTGGCGAGAGTGGGCATCCTTGTCGTGTTCCTGATCTTAAGGGAAAGGCTCTCAGCTTTTCCCCATTGAGGATGATATTCGCTGTGGGTTTTTCATAGATAGATTTTACCGGCTTGAGGAATGTTCCCTCTATCCCTATACTCTGAAGAGTTAATCAGGAAAGGATGCTGTATTTTGTCAAATGGTTTTTCTGCATCAATTGAGAGGACCATATGGTTCTCTCTCCTCTTATTAATGCGTTCTATCACACTGATTGGTTTGTGAATGTTGAACCACCCTTGCATCCCAGGGATAAATCCCACTTGGTCGTGGTGGGTGATCCTTTTAATGTATTGTTGGATCCTATTAGCCAGGATTTTGTTGAGGATTTTGGAGTCCATATTCATCAGGGATATCATCCTGAAATCCTCCTTTTTGATGGGACCTTTGTCTGGTTTGGGGATTAGTGTAATGCTGGCCTCACAGAATGAGTCTGGAAGCTTTCCTTCTGTTTCTATTTTTTTAATCAGTTTCAGGAGTATAGGTATTATTTCTTCTTTGAATGTTTGGTAGAATTCCCCAGGGAATCCATCAGGCCCTGGACTCTTGTTTTTTGGGAGGTTTTTGATCACTGCTTCAATCTCGGTACTGGTTATTGGCCTGGTCAGGTTGTCAATTTCTTCCTGTTTCAGTCTTGGCAGCTTATAGGTTTCCAAGAAGGCATCCATTTCATCCAGATTGCTCAGTTTATTGGCATAGAGTTGTTGATAATAATTGCTAATAATTGTTTCTATTTCCTTGGTGTTAGTTGTGATCTCTCCCCTTTTATTCATAATTTTATTAATTTGGGTCCTTTCTCTCTTCTTTTGGATAAATCTGGCCAGTGGTTTATCAATCTTATTAATTCTTTCAAGGAACCAGCTTCTAGTTTCATTGATCTGAT
>NW_027880560.1:0-246 GCF_054177405.1 Leptonychotes weddellii | reverse complement strand
CCAGAAGAGCCAAGAGCGGGATGCGGGGGGGAGGGGTGCATTTAGGTGGCCCTTGGGAGAAAAGGGGTTTGTGGGTTTGGGTCTCAGGGTGGAGTGAATGAGTCTTCCCAGTCCTCCTTAGGCCACAGCACAAAAGCCTAGAAATCTTCACCTCCTTCTCCCTGCTAGAGCCTGGAAGCCAAGACTTGAAGAGGAAAGTGGAGGCCCCAGGGAGGTGGGGGCTGGGCAGCCCAGATGGTCAACTGT
>NW_027880559.1:0-246 GCF_054177405.1 Leptonychotes weddellii | reverse complement strand
CCATCTTTCCCCTCCTCTCCTCTTCTTTTTTTCTTAAAGATGGCCAGAAAAAAAAAAAAAAGTGTAAGCTCACAACCCACAAAACCTGAATTTGCTTCTGGGTAGTATAATTTACTCAAAACAGTCCATAAAGAAAATGTTATTTTACATTTAATGGGAACAACTTATATTAATAGGAAAAAATGGTTTTAAAGGCAATTTTGAAAACAAGACTAAATAGGAGCTTAAAAAGGCACTGGTAAAAAT
>NW_027880558.1:0-246 GCF_054177405.1 Leptonychotes weddellii | reverse complement strand
TCTCTCTCATGCTATCGCTCAAATAAATAAAATCTTTTTTAAAAATTAAAAAAAAAGAAAGTCGACTTTAACTGGACATTCTGAATTTCAAGACCAGCCCTTTCCCCACCCCCAAAATCCACCTCTGCACCAACCACCGTCCACAGGGGCCCCTGTCTGAAGAACGGTTCACTGTGTACTTTCACTTCTGCTTCCTCAGTGACCCAGGGCCCAGTGGGAGAGCCCCTACCCTCCACCCACCCGGGC
>NW_027880557.1:0-246 GCF_054177405.1 Leptonychotes weddellii | reverse complement strand
TAAAGGGCTAGTATCCAAAATCTATAAAGAACTTATCAAATTCAACACCCAAAGAACAAATGATCCAATCAAGAAGGGCAGAAGACATGAACAGACATTTGTCCAAAGAAGACATCCAAATGGCCAGCAGACACATGAAAAACTGCTCAATATCACTCAGCATCAGGGAAATTCGAATCAAAACCACATGAGATACCTCCTCACACCAGTCAGAATGGCTGAAATTAACAAGTCAGGAAACAACAG
>NW_027880556.1:0-246 GCF_054177405.1 Leptonychotes weddellii | reverse complement strand
TTTTTTTTAAAGATTTTATTTATTTATTTGACAGAGAGAGACACAGCGAGAGAGGGAATACAAGCAGGGGGAGTGGAAGAGGGAGAAGCAGGCTTCCCGCTGAGCAGGGAGCCCGATGCGGGGCTCGATCCCAGGACCCTGGGATCATGACCTGAGCCGAAGGCAGACGCTTAACGACTGAGCCACCCAGGCGCCCCTCCATCTTACTTTTTGTCTCCCAAGTCTCTTCCCCACACAACAGCCAGA
>NW_027880555.1:0-246 GCF_054177405.1 Leptonychotes weddellii | reverse complement strand
TGAACAGTGTGACCTTAACAAGTTGCTTCTCTCAGCTTTAGGAAAGGGGTTGTCTGAGTCCTGACACCTATCCGATGTTGCACTGGGTGAAATGAATGCCCAGTACTCTGCGGGCACTTGGAGGACCTCGCCCCAGGTCGAGTTCTCAGCCTCAGGCTGAGATGTCAGCTGCCCCAGGGCCACCATTTTCTGTTTCCTCGGACAGGGGCCCAGCTAGAGTTCGTCCTGGCTGAGCCAGCAAGTCCC
>NW_027880554.1:0-246 GCF_054177405.1 Leptonychotes weddellii | reverse complement strand
GGCTGGGAGACTTACATCTCAAAGGGACAGAAAAAAAATTTACAATGGAAACACCCTTAAAAAGGGAAGTTCAGAGCCCTATAGTCAGGAAGCCAGTTTAAATTTAGTCAAGCTGAAGGAAAAATTAAGGCCATCTTGGTCATAACTTTATTTCAAATATAATTGGGCTGGGAGCAAGAACAGGCAGTGGGGGTAGTTGGTTGAGCAATTAATTATGCAACAGTAAAATTGCTATCTCAGACTTAG
>NW_027880553.1:0-246 GCF_054177405.1 Leptonychotes weddellii | reverse complement strand
CCTTATGGGATATGTTATTTGCATATATCTTCTTCCATTTAGTAGGTCACCTTTTTGTTTTAGTGATGGTTTCCTTTACTGTGCAGAAGCTTTTTTTTTTTTTTACATTACATCATTAGTTTTAGATGAAGTGTTCCATGATTCATTGTTTGTGCATAACACCCAGTGCTCCATGCAGAATGTGCCCTCCTCAATACCCACCACCAGGCTAACCCATCCTCCCACCCCCCTCCCCTCTAGAACCCT
>NW_027880552.1:0-246 GCF_054177405.1 Leptonychotes weddellii | reverse complement strand
TTTACACCAGAGAAAAAATTCACCAATATGGAACATCTCTCAAGAGCCCAAATCTTATTAAACATGCAGCAATTTTTAGTGGGGAGAAAACCCACCAGTGTAATGAGTGTGGGAAAGCTTTCAGACACAGCTCAAAGCTTATCAGGCATCAGAGAATCCACACTGGAGAGAGGCCCTATGAATGTAATGAATGTGGGAAGGCTTTGGGGGGAGCTCCGATCTTATTAGACACCAGAGAATTCACAC
>NW_027880551.1:0-246 GCF_054177405.1 Leptonychotes weddellii | reverse complement strand
TCTAACTGCAGCTCGGTTTTTGCAGGAAATTGCATGGCGGTCTAACGTAAGTAAGGTTGTATTGTAGGTTTCTAAGAGAAACTGTGTAACTCCAGCCTAACATAAAGAAGGGAAAAAGCTGGACAGCCTTACATTTCTGTTCTAGCTCAAATCATTTTATTCCACTGATTCAAAAAAACAAGAAACTGTGTATCCACTGCAGATTATGTCCCCTCATCATGTCCCCAGGCTACTTCTCTGCCCTGG
>NW_027880550.1:0-1689 GCF_054177405.1 Leptonychotes weddellii | reverse complement strand
CCATCTACTTCCCTTTTGATGGAATGGTAGTTTGTCTCTAATTTTTCACTACTAGAGTGCTGCCATTAACTTTCTTGCTCACATTTCTCTCTGCATCGGGAGGTAGAGTTGTCTTGGGTAGACTTGCTCCATTTAGTTATGTGAAGCTTCAATTTAGGTATTGCCAAATTGCTCCCTAAAGTGGTTGTACCTGCATTAGCTTGGGTTCTCATTACTCTACAACCCAGCCAGCACTTGGTACTCTCGTGCTTTTTAAATGCCTGCCCATTTGATGGTGGGAAATGGCACCTTATTCTTGCTTTAATTTGCATTTCCCTGATGACCAGTGAGTCATGCTTATTGGCCACTTCTGTTTCCACTTCTTTATCTTACCTCTCCATATCCTTTTTCATTGTTCTATTGAATTGTTGATCTTTTTTCATGTTGATTTATAGCAGGGTATCTTAAGAGCAGCCCTACTGACATTTTGGACTGGATGATTACTTCTTCCAGGGGACTGCTCTGTGATTGCAGGAACTTTAGCAGTGTCCCTGGCCCCTTCTGGGTGGATGCCAGTAGAAAGCCCTCCCCTCCCATCTCAGCTGTGACAAGCGTGTCTCCAAGCATTGCCAAGTCATCCTAGGTTGAGAATATTATAGGGATACGTTATCTTTCATGGATGTTAATCCATTGTCAGATATACAGATTGAATATATCTTCAAAAAGATATTCTGGGATAGTCAATAGATCCGCTGCTTCTTTTTCTCAGAAGCTTTGCTTTGGAGAAAGGAAGAACAGCCTATACTGTGTCCAAAGTGCTAGTATGGATCTCTGTCTTTCCATCCTTGCTTCAAATCTACTAAGTATGTGTTGATATCCCTACTTCACAGATAAGGAACTGAGTCTAGTAATTTGTCCAAGGGCACTGAGCCCTTCTAGTAGAAACAGTATGAATTCAGGTCTGTCTAGCTGCTTCAGGAGAATGGAAAGAATGTGTTACTAGGAAGAGGGAGGTCTCGGGTTTTGTCTTGGCTCTGTCACTAGGTGACTGTATGATGAGGACCTGTCCTCCATGTCTATCTGTTTCCTCATTTGATGAGAAAGAGAGGCTGGACACAGATCTTATTGTGCCAGTTCATTCTACCAACAGAGAAATGTGGTTGAGAACAGAATACGGAGTCCAGGGCTGCCAGGATTGGGACCTGATTCTGCCACTACCTACCGGGTAATGGATTGCTGACTCCTTCCATGCCTTGTTTTCCTCATCTGAAGATGGAAATTCATATAGCTCCAAACTCCTAGGGCTTTTGCAAGGATTAGATGAGACAAGCCATGTAAAGTACTTAACAGTGCAAATACATGCCACAGAATGTCATTATCCAACAAATAGGTGACCGCTTAGCCCGGATTGGGAAGCAGTGAGGAATGCAGACTATGATACAAAGAAACAATATTTCACTACTTTTAGATACAAAGAATAACACTCAGGGAAGTTCTGTCAGTAGGCAACCCTCTTTAATTGAAAGCTGAAGAAAAGAGCTCTGTGATGAGCTTGTAGTTTGTATGAATGAGGCACTTTAAAAAAAGTATTCAAGCCTATCCATGGCTTGTCCTCACTCTCAAGAGACTTTCCCATCCCTTCTCTCATCTGTGGGCAGCACTTGGCGACTGGGCACTGCTATCTGCAAAAACTCGACAAAGATAAATTTT
>NW_027880549.1:0-246 GCF_054177405.1 Leptonychotes weddellii | reverse complement strand
TCACTTCAGGTTTCTGAGGCCCTGGTAACTTCTGGGTCCTGGGGATCGCGACCCTCATCCCGTCTACCTGGGAAGGTTTCCATAGCAGAAACCGAAGGGCTCAGTAAGTCGTGAAGCCCCTCGCCGTAACCGGGCTTCAGGTTCCTGGGACTCGTGTGGGAATAAAGTAGTCGAGGTTGATGTAGGGGGCCCGGTTCTGGGAGACCAGCCACCTGGATGTGGGGTGACTGCTGCTCGAGTAGGTTC
>NW_027880548.1:0-246 GCF_054177405.1 Leptonychotes weddellii | reverse complement strand
TCACTTCAGGTTTCTGAGGCCCTGGTAACTTCTGGGTCCTGGGGATTGCGACCCTCATCCCGTCTACCTGGGAAGGTTTCCATAGCAGAAACCGAAGGGCTCAGTAAGTCGTGAAGCCCCTCGCCGTAACCGGGCTTCAGGTTCCTGGGACTCGTGTGGGAATAAAGTAGTCGAGGTTGATGTAGGGGGCCCGGTTCTGTGGGGTGACTGCTGCTCGAGTAGGTTCCCCCGGGGCCTCGGTTTTCC
>NW_027880547.1:0-246 GCF_054177405.1 Leptonychotes weddellii | reverse complement strand
TTGTCAGAGAGAGGAGGAGAGAGAGAGAGAGAGAGAGCATGAGCAGGAGGAGGGGCAGAGGGAGAAGCAGGCTCCCTGCTCAGCAAGAAGCCCAGTGTGGGACTCCATCCCAGGACCCTGGGATCATGACCTGAGCCAAAGGCAGACGCTTAACTGATTGAGCCACCTAGGTGTTCCTCAATATCCTTTTTTTTTTTTTTCCTGGTTTTCATCTTTTTTAAAAAATTTTTTATTGTTATGTTAATC
>NW_027880546.1:0-246 GCF_054177405.1 Leptonychotes weddellii | reverse complement strand
TTACAAATAATTATCCTGTTCTAATATGCATTAGAAAAAACATAATGGCATTAACAGGTTTCTCTGATTATCTTGTTTTTAAAAATAACAATTAAATTAAAAAGCTAAAATTTTGTTAATTCATAGCTTTTTTCCAAGTTTAAAAAATTAAATTTAATTTGTCAAATGTCCATTTGCTACTACATTTTCTGGGTTTTTTTCTAGCCAAAAGCATTACAGACATTGCTAAAATGTTTCAAGATATCA
>NW_027880545.1:0-246 GCF_054177405.1 Leptonychotes weddellii | reverse complement strand
TGTAATGTAATATGGGTTCATCTGTATGTGACTCAAAGTACTATTGGTTTTTTTTTGTTTTGTTTTGTTTTGTTTTTTATTCTTATGTTAATCCCCATACATTACATCATTAGTTTTAGATGAAGTGTTCCATGATTCATTGTTTGTGCATAACACCCAGTGCTCCATGCAGAATGTGCCCTCCTCAATACCCACCACCGGGCTAACCCATCCTCCCACCCTCCTCCCCTCCAGAACCCTGTTTGT
>NW_027880544.1:0-246 GCF_054177405.1 Leptonychotes weddellii | reverse complement strand
CAAAGTTTGGTTGTCACAATCTGTTGGGAAGGGGAGTGCTACTGGCATTTAGGGGAAAGTGGCCAGAGATACTGCTAAAAATTTTCCAATGCACAGGAAAGCTCCCCACAGCAAAGAATTATGTCCCAAAATGTCAATAGCGCCAAGAAATAATGTTGAGAAACTCTGCTATATAGTCTTTAAAAATTATGTTGAGGAAGAATACCTAATGATATAGAAAAATTTGTAAACACTTTGTAAAATATT
>NW_027880543.1:0-246 GCF_054177405.1 Leptonychotes weddellii | reverse complement strand
GATTTGTATTGTAAGAGATCATTTCAGGTACAGGATAGAGAATAGACTGTTTATCATCCTTTTACAATAAAAAACCCCAAACATCTATTTGAGACAGGGAAGCTGAAAGGACCCTATGAAAGACTGCTTTTTTGCTGCCTCTATTCTTGCTAGGACCTACATCCCCACCTTACATGTGCCTTATAGAATAGTGTATGTCCTCCTTGTAAAGGTCAAGGAGTTCATGATTTCTTTGGAGTCTTCCAG
>NW_027880542.1:0-246 GCF_054177405.1 Leptonychotes weddellii | reverse complement strand
TCTCTCTCTCTCATTCTCTCTGTCTCAAATAAATAAATAAAATCTTTAAAAAAAAAAAAATGCGTGCACACGCATGCGCGCGCGCACACACGCGAGCGTTTTCTTTTGACTTGGAAATGTTTAGGGAGAGTTGCTCCTGTTCACATGGCAGAGAAAAAGAGTATGGGCTTCAGAATGAGGACTGACCTGGTTTGAACAGAGCATCCCTTGCTGTGTCTGAGCTGGGATGCCCGGGCAGCAAGCATG
>NW_027880541.1:0-246 GCF_054177405.1 Leptonychotes weddellii | reverse complement strand
TGTTGCTATTCCTTTCTTCGATCTCCTGTTGAGTTTGTAGGTGTTCCGAATGGTTTGATCCCTATCCAGCTGAATTCCTGAGAGGAGACGAAATCCAGGTCTCCTACTCCTCCGCCATCTTGCTCCGCCCCCCCCTTTCTCTCTTGTAGGTACAAATAATTGTTTGTTTCTCCTTCAAGCAACTGATATAACTCAGCGGCAGTGGATCACCTTTCAAAATACAAATTTGTATTCCCAGGAGCAGAC
>NW_027880540.1:0-1689 GCF_054177405.1 Leptonychotes weddellii | reverse complement strand
GGAAATGAATGAAACTGGACCACTTTCTTTCACCCTGTGCAACTTTCATGATTTTTACATGTGCAGTTTGGTCGCACAACTACACTCATAGCATTAGGCAAACATTGAGTCTGTTTCCACAGCTATCATGAATCAGAAAATCTGTAGCCATTTATCAATAACTTGATCTAATGCCACAGAACCTAGTCTACGTCCTATCTCTATGATTTTTCTTACTCTAGATATTTCATATAAGAGGAATAATAAAATACATGTTCTTTTGCATCTGGCTTATTATACTTAGCATAATGTTTTCAAGGTTTGTCCATGTTTTAGTATGTTTCAGAACTACATTCCTTTTTATGCTCAAACATAATCCAGTGTGTGTGTGTGTGTGTGTGTTTCCACACTTAGGGTATTGTCAGTAATACTACTACAAGCATTGTTATATAAGTACCTGTTTGTGTTCCTGATTTGAAGTCTTTGGCTATATACCTAGGAGTGGAATTGCTGGATTGTATGGTAGTTCTATATTTAGCTTTTGAGAAACTGCCAAACTGCACTCTCTGAACTCAGAAAGTCTATGTCCTCTGATTTTATTCTGTATAAAATTGTTTGGACTGATTGGGGCCCCCTGCAATTCCATATGAGTCTGAGGATCAGTTTTCCTGTATCTGGAAAAAAGGCATTGTCCCTTTTTGCACAAAAATAATATTGAGAGGAATTGCATAGAATCTCTAGGTTTCTTTTATTTTTTTAGATTTTATTTACTTATTTGAGGGAGAGAGAGAGAGAGCACAGAGGGAGAGAGAGAAGCAGATTCCCTGCTGAGCACAGAGCCTGACACAGGGCTCGATCCCAGGACCCTGAGATCATGACCTGAGCCGAAGGCAGATGCTTAGCCAACTGAGCCACCCAGGCACCCCTCTAGGTTTCTTTGTATAGACTGACATCTTAACAATGAAGTCTTTCTACCCATTAACACCAGACACAGTTCCATTTATTTAGGTTTTCTTCAATTTATTTCAGCCATGTGTTTAGTTTTCAGTGTGTAAGTCTCTTACCTCCTTGGTTAAATTTATTTTAGGTGTTTCATTGTTTTAAATGCTATTTTAAACAGAATAACTTTCTTATATTCCTTTCAGATGTGTAAGAACACAACTGATATTGGTGTGTTGATTACATATCCTGCAACAGTTCTTTGCTCACTACCTTTCTTGTGGACTCTTTGGAGTTTACTATATATAGGAACAGGTCCCTGTGAATAGAGGTAGTTTTACTTCCTCCATTCCAATCTGGATGACTTTTATTTGGTTTTCTTGACTAATAGCTCTGGCTAGAACTTCCAGTTCCATGGTGACCAGCAACAGTGGGATAGGCTTCCTTGCCTTGTCCTTTTGTTAAGGAAAAAGTTTTCAGTCTTTCACTGTGAAGTACGGTGTTAGCTGTGGGTTTTTCATAAAAAACATTTAACATCTAGAGGAATTATTGCACTATCCCTAGTTTTCTGAGGTTTTTTTTTATTATCATGAATGGGTTTTGGATTTTATGAAATTCCTTTTCTTCATCAATTGAGATTGAGTTTTTTGTCCTTTTGTTTATTAATGTGATGCATTTCCTTGATCTAGTTTCTTATGTTGAACCACCCTTGAGTTCTTGTATAAATATCATTTGGTTATGGTAATTATCCTTTTAATTTGGTGTTGGATT
>NW_027880539.1:0-246 GCF_054177405.1 Leptonychotes weddellii | reverse complement strand
GGACCCTAGAAGGTGAAGGGTAGGGAGGGTCCAGGGCTCAGGCAACTGGCATGGACCTCCGAGGAAAAAGCACCCCACCAGGAAGACGCGCGTCCGTGTCCCACCGGGGACGTGAGTTCTTTCCTCCCTCCGTGAGACCATCTTGCCAACATCACTATTCTACCTTGACTTGAAGTGTACAGAAATGATTCAAGAGGAGGAGAGGAGCGAAACACTCGACTACATTTCAGATATACGTTTAATATT
>NW_027880538.1:0-246 GCF_054177405.1 Leptonychotes weddellii | reverse complement strand
AATCCTCCTTTGGGTAGCGGCTTCTGAGCTGATCATGCCGTGGTGTTGGCCAAGGTGGTCGTCACTCCAGGTGTTGTTCCTGGGGAGAACGTCCCCAGTTGTTGTACGGCTCCGGGTCTGTCCACGGCGCGGCTCAGACTCTGCTTTTCCTCTGTTTGTCTGACCTGCCGGACGTGGGGCGTGCGTGATCTACCACTGCAGGACGGGTCCCCCCGTCTTGCCCTAGTTTTTGACTGCTCGTTGCTT
>NW_027880537.1:0-246 GCF_054177405.1 Leptonychotes weddellii | reverse complement strand
TCATAGAAGTGAAAACCACAGAGCAGTGCCCCCTGCCCCAAAGTGATACTGGAGGCCACATTCACATCTATAAAATTAGGGAGTCTCAGACTTGGACCAAGGCTAATGAAGAGTCAATTTAACACATAAAACTTTGTTTTCACAGAAAAGGTATGTGACCCTAGGTAGTTTCCATGAAGGCTTGGACCATGGCTGTCTCTTCTTCAATATATTCCCATTCCTCCGCCCCAGTAAGATCAAACTCTT
>NW_027880536.1:0-246 GCF_054177405.1 Leptonychotes weddellii | reverse complement strand
TTTTTTTTTTTTTTAAATATTTTTTTTTAATTCTTATGTTAATCCCCTACATTACATCATTAGTTTTAGATGTAGTGTTCCATGATTCATTGTTTGTGCATAACACCCAGTGCTCCATGCAGAATGTGCCCTCCTCAATACCCACCACCAGGCTAACCCATCCTCCCACCCCTCTCCCCTCTAGAACCCTCAGTTTGTTTTTCAGAGTCCATCGTCTCTCATGGTTCGTCTACCCCTCCGATTTCC
>NW_027880535.1:0-246 GCF_054177405.1 Leptonychotes weddellii | reverse complement strand
TCTATCTTTCACACACTACCGCAAGCTGGGTGGTCCCGGGAAGCCCGTTAGACACGACAGACCTGTGAGCCGAGGAGGAGGGTGGAAGGTGCTCCCACAGGGGGGCTGTCCAAGCAATGGTCTGGGGGCTGGCACGGGGAGATGGGGGGGCTGAAGCATACAGCGAGGAGGCTTGGGGATTCAGCCCCACTTTCCCTGGTCCAGACTCTTGGGGGCCCGGGGTGCTTGGCAGCCTCATGTGGTCCT
>NW_027880534.1:0-246 GCF_054177405.1 Leptonychotes weddellii | reverse complement strand
ATGACCTGAGCCGAAGGCAGTCGCCCAACCAACTGAGCCACCCAGGTGCCCTAAAGAGGGGATATTTAAAGCCATTAAGTTGCATGAGGTTGTTGAGAGTGATAGAAAACAGCAGAGGAGAATTGAAATAGAAAACTGATGGATACCTCTCATGGCAGGAAGAGAAAGAAGAGGAGATAGAGGAGGAAAATATAAGGGGTTGCCATACATAGAAGCAGTGGGAGAACAAGGATAGTATAGTGTCTT
>NW_027880533.1:0-246 GCF_054177405.1 Leptonychotes weddellii | reverse complement strand
CTACACTCCTCCCAGCCCCCAAAGAAGGCACTTGCTGTTGAATGCTGTAAAGGTCTGAGGATTATGCTGCCACCAGAGTCTTAGATGGACACTGCTTGAGTAGAAGAAAGGGGAGGGTTTGAGCTAGAGAAGCTTTTAAGTAAGACAAAGGGCAGAGTAACTCATCCAGCCCTTTTCTTCATGTACTAAGTGAAGGTTCCGGATATACTCACAAATTAACGCAGTACCCACAATAGTTGCACATGG
>NW_027880532.1:0-246 GCF_054177405.1 Leptonychotes weddellii | reverse complement strand
TTCATTTAATTCTCCCAACAGTGCTCAATAGTTCTCTATAGACAATTAGAGCTCATAGCTAACATTTCTGAGTTCCTATTAGTATATTTATGCTAATATTTATGGAGTGTACTAAGTACTGTATGTACATTATCTCCTATAAGGATATGTGGCTGAAGTGATGGTTGAGATCCTAGTCCACGCCTGGAAAACCAGGATGCGCAGTCACCAACTCCCCCAAACACACACATGGAACTCTGCTTTCTC
>NW_027880531.1:0-246 GCF_054177405.1 Leptonychotes weddellii | reverse complement strand
TTTTGACTTTATAAACCACAGACATGTAGTTTAGCAAGACAGATTTATGAGCACATGTCTTCAAAACATATGTATGGATTTTAAGCATTTTCTCAAGATGCTGATATAAAATATTTATTGATAGGAGCCTTAGTTTATGATCTATGTGAGTCTTAGCTCAGGTATTGGTATTTTACTCAAAAACCCAACGCTTCACTTTCAAGTTATAGTTTAAGTAGAGAGATCTATTGCAGCAAAAAAAAAAAG
>NW_027880530.1:0-246 GCF_054177405.1 Leptonychotes weddellii | reverse complement strand
TTTACCCTAAAGATATAGATGTAGTAAAAATAAGGGGCATATGCACTCCAATGTTTATAGCAGCAATGTCCACAATAGCCAAACTGTGGAAGGAGCCGAGGTGCCCTTCAACAGATGAATGAATAAAGAAGAGGTGGTACATATATACAATGGAATATTACTCAGCCATCAGAAAGGATGAATACCCACCATTTGCATCGACATGGATAGAACTGGAGGGGATTATGCTAAGTGAAATAAGTCTAG
>NW_027880529.1:0-1689 GCF_054177405.1 Leptonychotes weddellii | reverse complement strand
AATTTTAGAGAAAATCTAATAATTTTTTCCTTTCCCAGAACATTCTAGAACCAATGGTTCAGGAACAGGTAGTAGCTTTGGAGGACAAAGTTTAAAGGTGGTTTGGAGAAAACATTACTTCAACATGCAATCTGATATAAATCTTGTTTAATCTCTGTGTTACAAGACTGGCAAGAATTATCACAATAAGACTTCTAGAACTATAAATTCCCAAGGAAATAAAATTGGTCACATCATCTGGCAAATATATTAGTGCCATGCAGATAATTTTCTTGAGAAATCTGCTCAAAGTCAGGTATTTTCTTGCTGAATATAGATCTCCAGAGCAGGAATAAAGTTGTTTGCACAATAAGAGTAAAGTTACTTATACAAAAATGTTTTGTTACATCAGTTTAAGAATACTGCATACCTACCTCACCATGAAAGGGAGATGGAATTTTTGACTAAGAGTGAATTCTTTGGGTGTTAGTATTTCTCTAGGTGATTCACCTTTCATTACAATCTCAGGTTGATTAGCCCCTTTGTTTTAGAGTTGTAAACACAGCATATACAGTCATATAGCAATCACACCTTCTGGCCTGAATATATTTTGTCTCTTTAGGAAAGAATTCTTAACAAACATTCATGGATAGTCTCAAAGGCCCTATTCGTACTGAAGTTATATATTAACTAAATTAAATACTGAATTTGAATATTAGTTAAGAGCTTATGAATTTGTGCATTTTTCTGAGAACATGATCCTAAATTGTGTCATATTTCCAGAGAACATATGTTTCAACAAAGCAAGAAAATCTAAATACACTAATTTTGTAAAACTCTGCTTTTATCCTTCATTCTGTGTTGTAAATACATTATAACACCCATGAGGGCAATGTAACAGTGCTCCACGAAGAAACTGCAGCTATTGTTAATAGTGATTTTTCTGGTAGGGGAGGAACAAGATGGCGGAGGAGTAGGAGACATAAATTTCATCTGGTCCCAGGAATTCAGCTAGATAGGGACCAAACCATTCTGAACACCTACAAACTCAACAGGAGATCGAGGAAAAGAATAGCAACAAACCTCTGAACAGAAAAGTGACCACTTTCTGGAACATAGCACATGTGGAGAAGTGAATCCAAGGTGATATTTGGGAAGATAGATGGCGGGGGAGACAGCCTCCATCAGCCGGTTACTTGCAAGTGATAAGAGAGCAGAGCACAAAATCGGAACTTTTAGAAGTCTTCTCCACTGAGGGACATCACTCCAGTGGATAAGCAGGGGATGGACCCCTTGAGGGACAGTGTGGTCTCAGGACCCTCGGGGTCACAGGAAGACCAGGAGTGCCTGAGTGTGGCAGAGCTCCCAGGTATTGGAGCAGGGAAGCCAGCTGCAGAGACAGAGCCGAGGAGTGGGCTCTCAGCTCGGGGTTGCCATAAACTATGATCCACATCACAGTTGGGCCACTGCTCTTCCAGCAGGGATGCAAAAAGCGGCAGATGCGGGAAGAAGACTCCCCTTCCTCCCCCAGGAGGAGTGCGCAGGAGCGCACCACAGGAATCTGCTGGGTTTGGAGACACCAAACGGGGTCATGTGCCAGAGATAGAAATGCTCAATCACAGGCCGGGTGAGCACAGAGTGTGGCCAGAGTCGGGGAGACGGGAGTGATTGGCTGCTTTTCTCTGGAGGCTCACTGAGGAGTGGGGCCCC
>NW_027880528.1:0-246 GCF_054177405.1 Leptonychotes weddellii | reverse complement strand
AGAGATAGAAACCCAAGCAAACTCCATGCTGAGTGTGGAGTCCAACGCAGGACTCAATCCCAGAACCCTGAGATCATGACCCAGTTGAGTTGAAACCAAGAGTCATGACGCTTAACTGACTGAGCCACCCAGGCGTCCCTACATGAGATCCTACAACACAGGATCAGAGGTGGTTAGGACAGTAAGAACCAGCCCAGGCGCCCAGGATCAAACCCTGACAGCTGAGAGACTTTCTGTGGGGTAATT
>NW_027880527.1:0-246 GCF_054177405.1 Leptonychotes weddellii | reverse complement strand
GAGCAGATTCTGGGCTCTTAGGAAAGCACAAGGGGACATTTGGACCAAGCAGAACAAAGACCTTTCCTGTGGTCATAGCCATCCAAAGATGTAATAGGCAGTGAGCTCTCTGTCATCGATGGTGAGCAAGCAGAGCCCCTGGGAACATGTTGGGAGGACAGGGAAGGATTGGCTATCAGAGGAGACCTCTTTGAGGCCTCCTTGGGTGGAGTGGGTGGCGTGTAGTTGAAGGCCCAGCCCTGGTGG
>NW_027880526.1:0-246 GCF_054177405.1 Leptonychotes weddellii | reverse complement strand
GCACCTAGAATAAAATAATAAAAGTAATAAAAATAAAAGCTTTTGCCGTCAAGGAGTATACTTTTTAAAAGGAGGGACAGGACATAAATAAAAGAAAGATTAAACACATGGCATGGCAGGTGATAATCAATGACATGAAGAGTAAATAAATCCAGGGAAGGAGAATGATGGGTGTGCTTGGGGAGGGGGTGGATCAGGGCAGACTTCTTGGAGGAAGTGACATTAAATAAAGGTCTGACTCAATAT
>NW_027880525.1:0-246 GCF_054177405.1 Leptonychotes weddellii | reverse complement strand
TTGACTATAAAAATACAGCATCCCATAACAAAATTGCTTTTGCACCATGGTAGAAATACTTAGCAAGAGATGAGAAATACTTAGCAAGAGGCTATAAAAACCTATTTGCTTGCTTATAGAGTTGCTGCTGAACAGGACAAAAGCAGAAGAGGATAAAGGGAAGGCAGAAGAGAATCCATCCCAGAAAATGCATGCAACATTGTGTCCGCCATGATACTCAATAGACAGGATCCACTTAGTATTTTT
>NW_027880524.1:0-246 GCF_054177405.1 Leptonychotes weddellii | reverse complement strand
CTGGTGGTGGCTGGCAGGCTGTGGTGTATTTCCAAACGAGGTCATGTTCTAAGGTTCTGGGCGTGAGTTTTGGCGGGGAGACACCATTCAACCTAATACATCCTTCCAACCTCAGCTCTTACTACGTCCTCACCGTGGGCTCGCTCGTTTGCTTTGGTGCCCTGGATGTGTAGGAATTCACTGGGCAGAAAAAGAGAGAGAATTCCATGCAGAGGAAAGTGTGCATCCGAAGGGCCACAGAAAAGG
>NW_027880523.1:0-246 GCF_054177405.1 Leptonychotes weddellii | reverse complement strand
TGATAAGTCATTCAGGTTTATCTAAACTTACAGACTATTGAAAACCATTGAGGGAAAGGCAGTCAATTTTATTAATATCAGTTTCTGTCACATAAGATGCAATTCAGTATTTCATCAAATGGTAAGAACTGCATGATATGCCAACTAGGATTTCTTGTGGTCCTTTGTCTTAGAGTTCTCTGATAATACAGATAAACCCCCAAAACATTGCTGGCAATGTATGCCTAACCATTCCATTTTTAAAAT
>NW_027880522.1:0-246 GCF_054177405.1 Leptonychotes weddellii | reverse complement strand
AGGACACAGGAGCCCACCTGCAGAGGGCGCTCACAGGACAAACTGGTGCAGTGTGAACAAAAAAGGGTGTCGGTCATGCATCATGACATTACCAATAGAAATGTTCCTGAGAGTGTGGGGATGGTAGAAGAAAGAAGAATTTTCTTTCTTTTTTTTTTTTTAAGATTTTATTTATTTATTTGACAGAGAGAGACACAGCCAGAGAGGGAACACAAGCAGGGGAAGCGGGAGAGGGAGAAGCAGGCT
>NW_027880521.1:0-246 GCF_054177405.1 Leptonychotes weddellii | reverse complement strand
TCTCTCAAATAAATAAAACCTTAAAAAAATAAGAAAAAAAAGTAAACGCATCTATATAGCCACCACAAATATCAAGAAATAAAACTTTATCAGCATTTAGGAAGATGCCCTTACCTTTTCCCCATTTCCAGACACCTTTCCACCTCCCACCAGAATATAGAAGAGAAGTTATGGAAAGCTTTGGGGAAAGCATCCAAACAAGGAGGAAACAACCACCATGAGTTAGAGCAATAATGAAAGATCTCT
>NW_027880520.1:0-246 GCF_054177405.1 Leptonychotes weddellii | reverse complement strand
GCGCCTGGGTGGCTCAGTTGGTTAAGCGACTGCCTTCGGCTCAGGTCATGATCCTGGAGTCCCGGGATCGAGTCCCGCGTCGGGCTCTCTGCTTGGCAGGGAGTCTGCTTCTCCCTCTGACCCTTCCCCTCTCATGCTCTCTCTCTCTCTCATTCTCTCTCTCAAATAAATAAATAAAATCTTTAAAAAAAAAAAAAAAGAAATAGGTACGATGTGGATGATTAACAAACTTGACCTAATTAATAT
>NW_027880519.1:0-246 GCF_054177405.1 Leptonychotes weddellii | reverse complement strand
AGGGGAGGGTTGTGAGGGGATGGGTTAGCCTGGTGATGGGTATTATAAGGGCACGTACTGCATGGAGCACTGGGTGTTATACGCAAACCGTGAATCATGGAACACTACATCAAAAACTAATGATGTAATCTATGGTGATTAACATAACATAATAATAAAAAAACTGGGGGGACAATCTTACAATGTATCTTCTCCACATCCCCATCTAGTAATCTTTATCTGTTTCAGGAAAAAGATAATTCAAGT
>NW_027880518.1:0-1689 GCF_054177405.1 Leptonychotes weddellii | reverse complement strand
GGCTAACTCTGGCACACGATGGTATTGGTGAGCGTTACTCTACTCAGAAGGCAGACATTACAAGGTATTCTCTGCAATGCCCACGAGTCTGAGTAGGGCACTGCACACAGTATGGATCGATGAAGAACCAGCCAAATCTGCCTCATGAGCTTAACGGGAGCATTCTTCTCTCCCTCCACCAAAATGGGAGGGCTATACTCGAGATTTCTGAACCACTGTACACCGTTCCAGGATACTGTCTCCAAGTTGTATCCCTCCCTCAGGGGGGAAGCCCTCACCTTCTCTGCATTTGTGTGGAGGATGAGGAGGGCCCAGAGACAAGAAGCTTGTTCTCAGTTTTTCTTATTCTTCATGAAGTTTCCACACTGTCTCTAACCCATAGCTGTTCTCATTGTTAAAAATGGAACACGGAAACCATTTCTTAAGGATACCTCAGACCGGACCCAGGTTGCTGACAGGGGCCTCCTGGTTTCCAGTTCAGAAACTCAAACATGAGCATCTCCTTTCCCAACACCGATCTAAAGGACATCGTCAATGTGGTTTTTTCTTAATATATTTGTGGATCGTCTCTCTCTACCCAGACAGCTATTAATGAGCTGTAGTGTATTCAGCACCTCTTGAGGAAACAACTGTAGGTATGGCTCACAGGGGAGACCTAAAGCAGTCCCCCTCGCATTGATAGTTACCAAATTTTTTTTTTAAGATTTTATTTATTTGACAGAGAGAGACACAGTGAGAGAGGGAACACAAGCACAGGGAGTGGGAGAGGGAGAAGCTGGTTCCCCACCTGGCAGGGAGCCCGATGTGGGGCTCGATCCCAGGACCCTGGGACTATGACCTGAGCCGAAGGCACACGCTAAACGACTGAGCCACCTAGGCGCCGCAGATAGTTACCAAATTTTTCCTAACACTACAAAATGCCCAGACGCTGACCTCTGACTTCATTCCTTCCATCATGCAGCAGCCCCTTCACCTCCCTGTGTTGAGCTCAATGAATAGGAGAAACAGAGCAGAAAGCTTGGAACCATGTTTTCTTCTTCAAATAGAAGCATTCTCTTCTCTTCCTTCAGGTGTTCACATTATGAGAAATGAAACACGGAGGAGCCTCCGGGTGGCTGAGTCGGTTAAGCATCTGACTCTGGCTTTGGCCTCACGTCCTGAGCTCAGGGTGGAGATGGAGACCCATGTCTGGCTCTGCACTGACCAGTGTCTAGTTCCTCTCCTTCCTGCTCTGCATGCACACGCGCTCTGACTCTACTGCAAATAATAGATCTTAAAAAAAAGAGTACAGATTCTTTGCCTCTTTGGTTAGATTTATTCCTAGGTATCTTATGGTTTTAGGTGCAATTGTAAATAGGATCGACTCCTTAATTTCTCTTTCTTCTCTTGTTGTTGGTGTATAGAAATGCCACTGATTTCTGTGCATTGATTTTATATCCTGTCACTTTACTGAATTCCTGTATGAGCTGTAACAGTTTTGGGGCAGTCTTTTGGGTTTTCCACAGAGTATCATATCATCTGCAAAGAGTGAGAGTTTGACTTCTTCTTTGCCAATTCAGATGCCTTTTATTTCTTTTTATTGTCGGATTACTGTGGCTAGGACTTCTTTTTTTTTTTAAAGATTTTATTTATTTATTTGAGAGAGAGAATGAGATAGAGAGATCATGAGGGTCAGAGGGAGAAGCAGAC
>NW_027880517.1:0-246 GCF_054177405.1 Leptonychotes weddellii | reverse complement strand
TGGAAAATAGCTGGGCATTTTCTCAGTTAAACATACATTTATCACATACACACACAAAAAAATCCCCAAAAAACCTACATTTATCACACGACTCAGCACATTTACACAAAAATATGTATACAAATGTGTATAGCAGCTTTTTTGGTGAAAGGAGAGGTTAAATTTTTTATTTCCTAGACTTTGAAGTAGCCTATCCCACTGTATATTTTCCCCCAGTTTGACTGAGATACAAATGATGTAAAGCAT
>NW_027880516.1:0-246 GCF_054177405.1 Leptonychotes weddellii | reverse complement strand
TACATAAAAATTTTAAAATTCTGAAGTAAAATATACCATAGATAAAGTTCAAAGAAAATGTAGCAAATATGATAAAGATACCACTCTTCTTAATTAAAAAAAAAACTCATACAAATTGATAACAATGTTATTATTCCAATAGATAATTAGGTGAAGAATATGGACAAATCATTCAAGCACACAAATGGAAAAAAAAAAAATTAGTTTTGAAATAATCAAACACATAGGTTAATTAATTAATTAATT
>NW_027880515.1:0-246 GCF_054177405.1 Leptonychotes weddellii | reverse complement strand
GATGACAACCCACTCTGTCCTCAAATACAATTAAGTTGAGTTCAGAACAGGATCCCACAACCAAACCCATAACTCTGGCTCAGAATTCTGTCTTCTCCTCCACCTGCCCAAGGACCAGCTTCCCCTCACGGCCTGGAAACCCAATTCAGGTGACTTTATTTTATTTGTATTATGTTTTCCCCCTCTTCTTCTTATTTATATATTTTTGTTGTTATATTTTTGTTTCATTTTATTCATGGGAGTATT
>NW_027880514.1:0-246 GCF_054177405.1 Leptonychotes weddellii | reverse complement strand
CTATCTCTAGAAAGATTGATCAAAAATTAAACAGAAGCTACAATTTATAGCTTATCAGAATAAAAATAAATTAATTCTATCAGATCTTAAGATATCAGAGAATAACAAATTTATGCCAATAATTTTTTTAAATTATATGAAATAGATGAATTCTTGAGAAACAGATTTTCAAACTAATTCTATAAGAATTAGAAATAAAGCAGATTTTCAAACTAATTCTGTAAGAATTAGAAATAAAACAGTTCT
>NW_027880513.1:0-246 GCF_054177405.1 Leptonychotes weddellii | reverse complement strand
TCTCTCTCTCTCTCTCATTCTCTCTCTCAAATAAATAAATAAATAAAATCTTTAAAAAAAAAAAAAAGATCTCTCATTTCATGAGAGGAATGGTTTGAAGTAGCGACATTACTGAAAGAAGTATATACAGTACAGCTGACCCAATGTGGGTTGGAACTGCATGGGTCCACTTACACATGGATTCTTTTCAATACATACACTATAGTACCATAAATGTAATTTCTCTCATGATTTGTTATTTTCTTT
>NW_027880512.1:0-246 GCF_054177405.1 Leptonychotes weddellii | reverse complement strand
GTGCCGAGGTTCTCATGAGTGCAGAGCCCTCCATTTGTCCAAGGGGTCACGATTAGGGATGTATTTGACCCCACAGCCATCTGGGATAAGCCGCTTTTCAGCCACCATGTCTTCAAATTCATCCGCATTAAACTTAGTAAAGCCCCACTTCTTGGAGATGTGGATCTTCTGGCGGCCAGGGAACTTGAACTTGGCCCTGCGTAGGGCCTCAATCACATGCTCCTTGTTCTGCAGCTTGGTATGGAT
>NW_027880511.1:0-246 GCF_054177405.1 Leptonychotes weddellii | reverse complement strand
GTAATGTAATATGGGTTCATCTGTATGTGACTCAAAGTACTATTGGTTTTTTTTTTGTTTTGTTTTGTTTTGTTTTTTATTCTTATGTTAATCCCCATACATTACATCATTAGTTTTAGATGAAGTGTTCCATGATTCATTGTTTGTGCATAACACCCAGTGCTCCATGCAGAATGTGCCCTCCTCAATACCCACCACCGGGCTAACCCATCCTCCCACCCTCCTCCCCTCCAGAACCCTGTTTGT
>NW_027880510.1:0-246 GCF_054177405.1 Leptonychotes weddellii | reverse complement strand
TTAGAACAAGCACCTGGCCCACAATAATAGCTCAACTGGTGAGCTGTTACAAATTTTATTGTTCTTACTCCCCAGTAGACGATAAGCTGAAGGAAAACAAGGGCTATATTCCTTGCTCATTATTGTATCCCCAGAAGATACATATATATATACACACACACACGTATATATTTAATATATACAATATATATTCATATATAACATATACATTTTACTTATATATAATATACAAATATTTATCATAGT
>NW_027880509.1:0-246 GCF_054177405.1 Leptonychotes weddellii | reverse complement strand
GGTGGTATCTCATTGAGGTTTTGATTTGGATTTCCCTGATGCTGAGTGATATTGAGCACTTTTTCATGTGTCTGTTGGCCATTTGGATGTCTTCTTTGGAAAAATGTCTGTTCATGTCTTCTGCCCATTTCTTGATTGGATTCTTTAGTACCATACTGTTTTAATGACTGTAACTTGTAATAGAATTTGAAATCAGGGAGCATGATGCCTCCAGCTTTGTTCTTCTTTCTCAAGTTTGCTTTTATG
>NW_027880508.1:0-246 GCF_054177405.1 Leptonychotes weddellii | reverse complement strand
TGAACAGTGTGACCTTAACAAGTTGCTTCTCTCAGCTTTAGGAAAGAGGTTGTCTGAGTCCTGACACCTATCCGATGTTGCACTGGGTGAAATGAATGCCCAGTACTCTGCGGGCACTTGGAGGACCTCGCCCCAGGTCGAGTTCTCAGCCTCAGGCTGAGATGTCAGCTGCCCCAGGGCCACCATTTTCTGTTTCCTCGGACAGGGGCCCAGCTAGAGTTCGTCCTGGCTGAGCCAGCAAGTCCC
>NW_027880507.1:0-1689 GCF_054177405.1 Leptonychotes weddellii | reverse complement strand
TAGCGCTGTGAATTGTGTAAGACTGTTGAATCACAGACCTGTACCTCTGAAACAGATAATAGATTATATGTTTAAAAAAAAAAAAAAGAAGAAGAAGATAGCAGGAAAGGAAGAATGAAGGGGGGGAATCAGAGCGGGAGATGAACCATGAGAGACTATGGATTCTGAGAAACAAACTGAGGGTTCTAGAGGGGAAGGGGGTGGAGGGATGGTTTAGCCTGATGATGGGTATTAAAGAGGGCATGTACTGCATGGAGCACTGGGTGTTATGCGCAAACAGTGAATCATGGGACACTACATCAAAAACTAATGATGTAATGTATGGTGGTTAACATAACATAATAAAAATAAATAAGTTAAATAAATAAATAAATAAATAAATAAATAAATAAATAAATAAAAATGTGACTAAAAGCAGTAATATTCCCAAAGGGAAGAAATTTTTTTTTTAAAAGATTTTATTTATTTATTTGACAGAGAAAGACACAGCGAGAGAGGGAACACAAATGGGGAGTGGGAGAGGGAGAAGCAGACACCCCGCCGAGCAGGGAGCCCGATGCAGGACTCGATCCTGGGACTCCAGGATCATGACCTGAGCCAAAGGCAGTCGCTTAACCAACTGAGCCACCCAGGCGCCCGGGAAGAAATTTTATTATGAGTTAAATGGGTCCTGTATTCTTGAGCATTTGCTTATATTCCCTTAATCATATTTATCTAACAAATAAACATGTAATTATTTTTGTTTGTATGCATTTTTGTCCCCAACATACCCTTCCTTGGGTAGGTTTGAAGGAGAAAACAATGCTTATTTTACTTTAACCTGCTATCATAAATGAATTGCTAGGATCATTTTTCTTGTGGAAATGTGCTCATTAGTTCTGGGTAGGTGGCTATAGTAAAATGCTTTACAAAGTATCAGAACATACCAGAAATTTGTGTTGTTGAATTAAAATCAAGTATTCTTGAATTATTAACAAATTCTTATATACTAATATAGGAAAAGTACATCACTAAATCAATACATATAAATTGAAGAGTCAGAATATAAAAATGAAATTGCAAGTTCCTGTTTTTTTTTCCCAATGACTATATTGTTTTACTCATTTTGTTGCTATTAATTAAGTTTAGTATTAAGTTGTAGGAGGGAAGGCCATTTTTGCAAAAACTTCCATGTAGAAATTATTTCAAGGAAGTGTTTTTCTTCTATGACATAAGTTAGTCTATTGCAGGAAATAATAGTGGCAGTCAAATACTAAATTTGTCTCTAATAGAAACATTAAAATCATTATACTTTCCTTACAAAGTCAACTTTGATTTAGTCACCTAGTGACAAATCTAAACCATGACCGCTGGGTTCTGGGAACAAATTTTAATCAGATTTTAAAAAAGAGCTATCTTGTTATATGTAGAAAATGAATTAAATAAACTTAGGTACCTACTTCCATTTTAGGAAGTAGATCTCCATTAAAAACACAATAGAAAATATAATTGAGAGTGCTGTTCTTTGTGACAGATACTTTCAATGTCCAAATTCCTATTAATGACAGCACTTAACTGTGATACCCTGCACTGAAGACAATATAAAAGGTAAATTGTTTGCTTGAGAGACCAATGCCTACCATTGCCATGAGTTGCCAATAATATGTTATATGACCTTAGATAAAAACATATTGTATTTCTTTTTTTTTT
>NW_027880506.1:0-246 GCF_054177405.1 Leptonychotes weddellii | reverse complement strand
GTGGCTCTTGGCCCAGCCACCTTGCTGAGCCTGGCCTTCCCTGTCTGTTCATTACAAGTAAAACATAGGTTCATTCATTCACGCTCCGAGTAGATTCATACCGAATGCCTCCTGTGGGCCAGGCAGTGTTCAAGCCCTGGGCACACAGAGTGAATGAACAGATAACAGCCCTCGTGGAGCTTAGGGGATAGTGGAAGTAAACACGAATTTTAAAAAGGTAAATTACGTAGTATGTCAGAAAGGCGT
>NW_027880505.1:0-246 GCF_054177405.1 Leptonychotes weddellii | reverse complement strand
TTAAGAAGTACAAACTACTTGGGGTGGCTCAGTCGGTTGGTTGGGCGTCTGACTCTTGATTTTGGCTCAGGCCATGATCTCAGGGTTTTGAGATCTAGCTCTATGTGGGGCTCTGCACTGGGCGTGGAGCCTGCTTAAGATTCTTTCACTCCCTCTGCCACTCCCCACCACGTTTCTCTCTTTAAAAAAATTAAAAAAATAAATAATAATAATACAATAAAATGAAAAATAAAAAAGTAAAAACTA
>NW_027880504.1:0-246 GCF_054177405.1 Leptonychotes weddellii | reverse complement strand
TCTGTCAGATAAATAAATAAAATCTTTAAAAAAAAAAAAAAGGCTAGTTTTTTTTTTTTCCCTCTGTCTTGTCCTTTATATTTTAGTTAAAAATAATGTATATTCTCCTGCATCCCTTTCAGCCTCATTATTGTTTCAGTGCCTCCGGCGGTCTGTACTCCAACTGTTTCATTGCAGCTAAACTTTGTTTACATATTTCAATTTCGAGATGAGTCAGCCTTGGGCGGATTTGTTCTCTTCCCTGAT
>NW_027880503.1:0-246 GCF_054177405.1 Leptonychotes weddellii | reverse complement strand
TCCCTCCTGTCCAAAGACTGCCGAGTTCAGCTGGCTTCTCTGGTATCCGAGGAGACACCGGGACTGCGGGAGAGGCCCCAGGCCCCTCGGCAGGTGGGTGGCGAGGCCGGTACTTTTCCCTCTGACGGAGGATGAGAAAGAAGGGGCAGAGCCGCGCGGACAGAGCGCGCCCCCTGGCCGAGAGCCCACCTCTCCGGGCCCGGCCTGCATCCACCAGGAAGGACCGCAGCTGGGCGGTAGTCCGTG
>NW_027880502.1:0-246 GCF_054177405.1 Leptonychotes weddellii | reverse complement strand
TCTAACTGCAGCTCGGTTTTTGCAGGAAATTGCATGGCGGTCTAACATAAGTAAGGTTGTATTGTAGGTTTCTAAGAGAAACTGTGTAACTCCAGCCTAACATAAAGAAGGGAAAAAGCTGGACAGCCTTACATTTCTGTTCTAGCTCAAATCATTTTATTCCACTGATTCAAAAAAACAAGAAACTGTGTATCCACTGCAGATTATGTCCCCTCATCATGTCCCCAGGCTACTTCTCTGCCCTGG
>NW_027880501.1:0-246 GCF_054177405.1 Leptonychotes weddellii | reverse complement strand
GGCTGGGAGACTTACATCTCAAAGGGACAGAAAAAAAATTTACAATAGAAACACCCTTAAAAAGGGAAGTTCAGAGCCCTATAGTCAGGAAGCCAGTTTAAATTTAGTCAAGCTGAAGGAAAAATTAAGGCCATCTTGGTCATAACTTTATTTCAAATATAATTGGGCTGGGAGCAAGAACAGGCAGTGGGGGTAGTTGGTTGAGCAATTAATTATGCAACAGTAAAATTGCTATCTCAGACTTAG
>NW_027880500.1:0-246 GCF_054177405.1 Leptonychotes weddellii | reverse complement strand
GAGCCTGCTTCTCCCTCTGACCCTCCCCCCTCTCATGTGCTCTCTCTTTCTCTCTCTCTCAAATAGATAAATAAAATCTTTAAAAAAAAAAAAAAAGAAAGTACAGTCAAAATTACAACAAAAATTAAAGATAGGAATAATTTAACAAGAAGGTTAGAAAATGAAAGTTTTCAACAGCAAACTACTTTTTCTTATGAATCATAAATTTAAAATTCTACACAAAATTTAGTAAATAAAAGGAAATGT
>NW_027880499.1:0-246 GCF_054177405.1 Leptonychotes weddellii | reverse complement strand
TCACTTCAGGTTTCTGAGGCCCTGGTAACTTCTGGGTCCTGGGGATTGCGACCCTCATCCCGTCTACCTGGGAAGGTTTCCATAGCAGAAACCGAAGGGCTCAGTAAGTCGTGAAGCCCCTCGCCGTAACCGGGCTTCAGGTTCCTGGGACTCGTGTGGGAATAAAGTAGTCGAGGTTGATGTAGGGGGCCCGGTTCTGGGAGACCAGCCACCTGGATGTGGGGTGACTGCTGCTCGAGTAGGTTC
>NW_027880498.1:0-246 GCF_054177405.1 Leptonychotes weddellii | reverse complement strand
TCCATCTTCTTTTATTTTTTAATGAACTTCAAAGTTGCAGATATCAGTATATTTCCCTCTAAATACTTTGTATCCATGTCATTAGCAGGTATCCAATATTTTCTTTTTTGAGGTAAAATTTATATACAATCCAACGCACTAATCTTGAGTGTATCATTTGATGAATTTTTTTTAAATTTATTTATTTATTTATTTATTTATTTTTTATTCTTATGTTAATCCCCATACATTACATCATTAGTTCTA
>NW_027880497.1:0-246 GCF_054177405.1 Leptonychotes weddellii | reverse complement strand
TTTATTATTAAAGATATTGGAGGATGGGTGGCTGCTCCTCCCTCTTTATGGTCTGGAGAGTTCTCTAGCAATGTCCCAAAACTGAAGAAAGAACTTGGGGGAAATGCAGGAATAGTGTGATTCCTACATGGTTATGGAGGGTAGGGTCTAGGTGGTTAGGAGCTCTTGCCTCTGCCTTCTGGATTTGGTTAAATAAACAGAAATGTTACATGGAAGGACTGGTTGTAGCTCTTTAGTTTTTAAGAA
>NW_027880496.1:0-1689 GCF_054177405.1 Leptonychotes weddellii | reverse complement strand
GGATCATTCCCTGCATATTTTCGGACCACAATACTTTGAAACTAGAACTCAATCACAAGAGAAAAGTGGGAAAGCGCTCAAAAACATGGAGGCTAAAGAGCATCCTACTAAAGAATGAATGGGTCAGTCAGAAAATTAAAGAAGAATTAAAAAAATTCATGGAAACCAATGAAAATGAAAACACAACTATTTAAAATCTTTGGGATGCAGCAAAGGCAGTCCTAAAAGGAAAGTATATAGTAATACAAGCCTTTCTCAAAAAACAAGAAAGGTCTCAAATACACAACCTAAACTAAAAGAGTTGGAGAAAGAACAGCAAATAAAGCCTAAACCCAGCAGGAGAAGAGAAATAATAAAGATCAGAGCAGAAATCAATGAAATAGAAACCAAAAGAACAGTAGAACAGATCAACAAAACTAGGAGCTGGTTCTTTGAAAGAATTCATAAGATTGATAAACCTCTGGCCAGACATATCAAAAAGAAAAGAGAAACAACCGAAATAAACAAAATCATGAATGAAAGAGGGGAGATCACAACCAACACCCGAGAAATATAAGCAATTATAAGACAATAATACGAGCAACTATATGCCAGCAAATTAGATAATCTGGAAGAAATGGATGCATTCCTAGAGATGTATAAACTATCAAAACTGAACTAGGAAGAAATAGAAAACCTGAAGAGACCCATAACCACTAAGGAAATTGAAGCAGTAATCAAAAATCTCCCAACAAACAAGAGCCCAGGGCCAGATGGCATCCCAGGGGAATTCTACTAAACATTTAAAGAAGAACTAATACCTATTCTTCTGAAACTGTTCAAAAAAATCGAAATGGAAGGAATACTTCCAAACTCATTTTATGAGGCCAACATTACCTTGATCCCAAAATCAGACAAAGACCCCATCAAAAAGAATTACAGACCAATATCCCTGATGAATATGGATGCAAAAATTCTCAACAAAGTACTAGCCAATAGGATCCAACTGTACATTAAAAGGATTACTCACCACGACCAAGTGGGATTTATTCCTGGGCTGCAAGGTTGGTTCAACATCCTCAAATCAATCAGTGTGATTCAATACATTAATGAGAGAAAGAACAAGAACCATATGACCCTCTCAATAGATGCAGAAAAAGCATTTGACAAAGTACAGCTTTCTTTCTTTCTTTCTTTCTTTCTTTCTTTCTTTCTTTCTTTCTTTCTTTCTTTCTTTCTCTTTCTCTCTTTCTCTCTTTCTTTCTTTCTTTTTAAGGATTTTATTTATTTATTTGACAGAGAGGCACAGCAAGAGAGGGAACACAAGCAGAGGGAGTGGGAGAGGGAGAAGCAGGCTTCCCGCTGAGCAGGGAGCCTGATGCGGGCCTCGATCCCAGGACCCTGAGATCATGACCTGAGCCGAAGGCAGACGCTTAATGACTGAGCCACTCAGGTACCACCAGTACAGCATCCTTTCTTGATTAAAACTCTTCAGAGTGTAGAAATAGAGGGTACATACCTCAATATCATAAAAGTCATCTATGAAAAACTCACAGCGAATATCATTCTCAATGGGGAAAAACTGAGAGCTTTTCCCCTAAGGTCAGGAACATGGCAGGGAGGTCCACTATCACCACTGCTATTCAACATAGTACTAGAAGTCCTAGCCACAGCAATCAGACAGCAAAAAGAAATCAAAGGCATCCGAAT
>NW_027880495.1:0-246 GCF_054177405.1 Leptonychotes weddellii | reverse complement strand
GATTCAGCAGGTCTATGGAACGGTCAGAGCCACTAAAGGTGACCCGTGTTAATCCCCAGGGAGTTAGGACTGGGCGTCCCAGTGCATCAGCCGGAGGAGAAATCAATACCCATCGCCTCCAGGACTGAAGTGCCTAACATTTTTTGAGCAGCCGAGGGCTCGGCTGACATCTGGGCCTCTCCTGCGCCTCTCACCGCACAATCATCTCTGAATGATCCGGTCAAGACCCGAGAAGGTGGAGAGAGG
>NW_027880494.1:0-246 GCF_054177405.1 Leptonychotes weddellii | reverse complement strand
GGATGCTTGGGAATCGATGACTGTGTTAGGTCCCAGCAAGGACCCTAAGTGGACAGTGCCAGGCCCCTGATCTATCACAGGGACTCCTCATCACTGTTCACTGCTCTCTTCTCTGCCCACCCACTAGGACCCTAGGATCTGTTCTCGGGGTGGGGGGCACAACCAAATGTCCTGACCACCTCCCCTGGGACTGTTCACCTAGACCCAGCTCTGAAGGTTATCTGTATTCCCAACCTCAGCCATCTG
>NW_027880493.1:0-246 GCF_054177405.1 Leptonychotes weddellii | reverse complement strand
CTCCCCGCTGAGGCTGAGCAAGGAGCCTGATGCAGGACTCATGACCTGAGCCGAAGGCAGATGCTTAACCAACTGAGCCACCCAGGTGCCCCTACAATGCTTTAAAAAATTGTCAGGGTAATACAGAAGTGTAACAAAAAAGAACCATATTTGCTCCATATGAAAACCTCTTCTAGCTAGAGATGCAGTAATTAGACCAGTGTAGCACCAGGTCCTAACAAGACAGACAAAGCTGTAGAACATAGT
>NW_027880492.1:0-246 GCF_054177405.1 Leptonychotes weddellii | reverse complement strand
TCAGATGGGAGATGGAGCGCCTTCCTGTGGTCACTCAGGACCCCAGGGTCCCTGCACCGTGGGCCTTCTCCCTCCCTGGGAGGTCATGTACCTCTGCAGCCATGAGCACAAGGGGGAAGGTGACAAAGATATACATACAGGAGATTGTTCTAGCCAGGTCTAAAAGACTCAAAATGTCCACCTTCATGCTCAATCTTTTATTTTATTTTTTAGGATTTTATTTATTTATTAGAGAGAAAAAAGCAC
>NW_027880491.1:0-246 GCF_054177405.1 Leptonychotes weddellii | reverse complement strand
CAAAGTTTGGTTGTCACAATCTGTTGGGAAGGGGAGTGCTACTGGCCTTTAGGGGAAAGTGGCCAGAGATACTGCTAAAAATTTTCCAATGCACAGGAAAGCTCCCCACAGCAAAGAATTATGTCCCAAAATGTCAATAGCGCCAAGAAATAATGTTGAGAAACTCTGCTATATAGTCTTTAAAAATTATGTTGAGGAAGAATACCTAATGATATAGAAAAATTTGTAAACACTTTGTAAAATATT
>NW_027880490.1:0-246 GCF_054177405.1 Leptonychotes weddellii | reverse complement strand
TGTGTGTTCATAAGTATTTGGGGGAAGGGATGAGCCTAGGTTGCAGGCATGACAACTCTTTACTTGTTCAAATGTCAGTGATTAATTTCTAAAAAACTAAAGACTTTCTATTTCATAACCACAGTATGACTATCACAATCAGGAAGTTAATATTGATATAACCCTGTTGTCTAATCCACAGACTTTATTCATTGCGGCATTTATCCCATAATGCTCCTTATCTGATACAAGATCCAACCTAATGTC
>NW_027880489.1:0-246 GCF_054177405.1 Leptonychotes weddellii | reverse complement strand
TGAAAATCCCTACTTTTAATAAGAAAAGTCTGTTTTGCATTAATTTGCAACTGTGGACATTCCGGATCTAAGTAAAAAAGAAAAATGACCAAGTAAAAAAGAAAATGACCAGCACTCTTTGAGAGCTATTTGCTGGGCACTCAAATGGCACTGTGCACGTTATTACTGAATTTAACCCTCTAACCCTACAAAATAGGTGTTATTATTTCCCCAATTTTATTTTATTATTATTTTTAAAGATTTTAC
>NW_027880488.1:0-246 GCF_054177405.1 Leptonychotes weddellii | reverse complement strand
AGAATACACCTCCTGACACACATGTGAGAGTTTCTCCAGGGTACAGCTCTGGTATTTTTTCCACCTGTGTTGGATTTGCTGTGCATCCTCGACTTGTCTAGATGTCCCCACATGGTCATGCTTAGCCATTGAACCATTCTGGAAACTTTGTTTTTTAGGAAGCTCAGTGCATGATTCATATGCTCCCCAGTTTTGTGCCCGGTGGAGTCGGGGGGCCCAGGTCCAGCTTGATGCTTCTCTTGAGTT
>NW_027880487.1:0-246 GCF_054177405.1 Leptonychotes weddellii | reverse complement strand
CATTACATCATTAGTTCTAGATGAAGTGTTCCATGATTCATTGTTCATGCACAACACCCAGTGCTCCATGCAGAACGTGCCCTCCTCAATACCCACCACCAGGCCAACCCATCCTCCCACCCCCCTCCCCTCTAGAACCCTCAGTTTGTTTTTCAGAGTCCATCTTCTCTCATGGTTCGTCCACCCCTCCGATTTCCCCTGCTTCATTCCTCCCCTCCCGCTATCTTCTTCTTCTTCTTTTTTTTT
>NW_027880486.1:0-246 GCF_054177405.1 Leptonychotes weddellii | reverse complement strand
TTATACAGTAATTCTGGAATAGACAATGTAAGTCTGTCGCTTTCTTCTTCTTCTTAACATTGCTTTGATAATTCAAGATGATTTGCATTTCCATATAAGCATTTGGATCAGCTTAAATACTTACTAAAATATCTGCTGGAATGTTGATTGGCACTGTATTAGATGTGTTGATCAATTTGTGAAGAATGGACATCTAAACCATAATGAGTCTTCCAGTCCACCGCAAATTTTATCTCCCCATGTATT
>NW_027880485.1:0-1690 GCF_054177405.1 Leptonychotes weddellii | reverse complement strand
TTTTTTTTCAGCGTTTTTTAGAAAGTATAGCTGTGATTTTTGTCGCATTTTTTTCATTTCCTAAATATGACTAGGCAGGTGAGCACTCTTGTCTGTAACTTTTGGGATATTTAATTTTTTGTGCAATGGGAAAGAAGTCCTCAGTCTGCTATAGAATTCCTTCCAAAGTCAAAGCACTTTCTGAGAATTGCCTAAACACAGTTTGGCCTCATGGTGATTTTTATTTTTATTTTTTTAAGAAACAATTCAAAGGAATGGGTTTCCTAGTGCATCCCTTATCCACTCTCTGAAAATGAGGGGTGATAAAAATAGACTTGACAATATGTAATATCTTCCCAGCAATCTATTTAACCTGATGAAAAGATAGCCAGCTGGGCAGATTTTGATTAGCACAGGGCAGAGAGTCAGTACATGGAAGAGCAATCAGAAATATCTGAGAGCTCTCTTTTGGTCATTGAAACCATAGCATATACTGGTTATTTAAAAATCCTCTCTGATATTGACTGAATGATTAAATGGAAAAATAGTATGTCAATTCTTATTTCTGGTAAGTGAAACAAAATCTAATCAGCTACCTTATTTCAGCCTGCCATATTAATAAAAAATGATGAAGCTCTATGTGAAATACTTCTTCTCAAGTACAAAGATAAGATAATCTTGAAAAGAGTAATTGCTATGGCCTTGCTTTTTTTCCTAACAAAATTTGGAGGGAAATTCTATTTCTTCACACCTCATCTCGCCCATGAATGCTCTAGAAAAATATGTAGTTATTTTATTTGAATTCTCACAAAAAACACCATGGAGGCCCTTGGTTAAAGTGAAAAGAATTAATTCTTTAAAATCAGAGGGCTTTGATAACTAAATGATATGGCAACTTTCATGCTTAATGTTGGAATAAACATGAGATAAACTTAAAAACAGAAATGTGTTTCATCTAAAAGAATACCAGACTCCGTTAAGAAAATTAAGATATGGGTTTGATATGCACTTGAGATTGGAGTTGCATTCTATCAGTGGTGGATGCTTATTTTCCTGTGTTTCCACTTCCCTGGTGGGAATCTAGATGTGATTTTTATGAGTCTTTTCTCTGTAAAGTGGAAAATTAGGCTGCATAAAAGCATTCTTAGTTATGTTAGTCCTGAAGTAGTTTTAGCATGTCTTAGTAACTGTACACATTAACCAATTTAATGTATTTTATAATTATAACTTTACGCTTTTGAAATGCAGGTTTGCAACTTTGTATCTTCATTTCTAAAATTCAGAAAGTTGTGAAAAACAGAGTTTTTTTTTCCTTTTATAACCATGTAGCAGGAAAAACAAGATCTGACTTGACATGGTCTTTAATTAACTCGTGTAGCATGAATATTTATAAATTTCTATGATAAATATCACTATGTTCTATTACAGTGTGCTGCCCCAGACTTCCATGTATAATAATTGTATTATATTAGGTTTCTAAAACCCGAAACATATCTAGTTGTGAGGGTTTCCTATAAGAAATACAGATCTTACATTTTCCTCTTTCAAATTCTTTTATGGTCTGTTTTGAGCCTAATGAACTAATTTTGGTTATTGTTTTTGAGGCAGTCTCAGTATTATTATTTAACTTTTCATTCATTAACACTGGCCACTTAACCCCAAGAATATCTCTTTGTTTATGATTTGATTTGAAGAAGCCCAATAATTCATC
>NW_027880484.1:0-246 GCF_054177405.1 Leptonychotes weddellii | reverse complement strand
GCAAGCTGGATGTTCTACTGGTACCTCTACTCAACATGCCAGCTCCCCAAACCATGTTCTTCCTCCTCGTCCCTTATCTGGGATCTAGCATCACACACTGACTGTTAATTATAAATCTATCTGTTCTGGATGTCGAATTCTCATTCTCACAGCCTGAGACCCAAGTTATTTAGGTTAATAATAAATAGTTAACATTTAACGAAGAACAGTCAACCAATTTATGCTTTAGCTTTAAGCAAAAGAAAT
>NW_027880483.1:0-246 GCF_054177405.1 Leptonychotes weddellii | reverse complement strand
TTTTCTCAGCTTCTTTATTCTCCATCATTTGGTCTTCTATATCACTGATTCTCTCTTTTACCTCAATTATCCTAGCAGTTAGAGCCTCCATTTTTTATTGTACCTCATTAATAGCCTTTTTGATTTCGACTTGGTTAGATCTTAGTTCTTTTATTTCTCCAGAAAGGGATTCTCTAGTATCTTCTATATTTTTTCCAAACACAGCTAGTATCTTTATAATCATCATTCTGAACTCTAGTTCCAGCA
>NW_027880482.1:0-246 GCF_054177405.1 Leptonychotes weddellii | reverse complement strand
TTAGACTGTTGGGGTTGGGTATAAAAGATGGGGTCTGTAAAATCTTTCTTTCTTAGAAATTTATTTCCTAGTTCTGTAGAAATGGTTGTATTAGATGTTCTCTATCGTTTAATAATATACTTGTGGACTAAAAGATATAAGTGCTGTATAAAATCAGCCAATTATGTTAAACTAGCATATCTGCCTTTATTGTGTTTGTTATTAGCCTGAATAGAAAGGCCTTTAAAATTGATTTTTTTTTTTTTT
>NW_027880481.1:0-246 GCF_054177405.1 Leptonychotes weddellii | reverse complement strand
GCCAGCCCGCCTGCTCCAGGCTCTTCCACCGCGGCGATCCGGCCACCACCCATCAGCGCGGCATGCCCCGCTGAGAACTGACGGCCCCGCTGCCTTGGGGCCCGGGTGCAGACTGAGGATTCACGGGCCGGCGCTGAGGCCCATCTCACCACCTCTCCGGGCCCGCTTTGCCCCACATGGCATTTCCTTCCCTCCTGAAAGCGCCCTCTGTTCCTGGCCCCTGAGCCCCTGCACGCATTGTGCCCT
>NW_027880480.1:0-246 GCF_054177405.1 Leptonychotes weddellii | reverse complement strand
AATCTTTCCATCTGACCAATCCTGTTTCTCCCCCTCCCTTCCCTTCCCTGCTTATGCCTCATGTCCCAAACCTTGTCTGGGTATCTGCTTCTTCCTGAGACCCTATACTAGGATTTAATAATCCATTAAGTAGCTTTAGTGACACTAGCCTTGTGTAAGTGTCAGCCTTGTGTTAGAAAGCCTTAAAAATGGAATTCTTGTTGCACTGTCTGCTGTGAGCACCTACAAGAGATGGCAGACATGATT
>NW_027880479.1:0-246 GCF_054177405.1 Leptonychotes weddellii | reverse complement strand
TTTTTAAATTTTTTGTGGCCTGCATCATTACCCCATGCCCCTTATAGGTGCCAAAACCACATGGACTAGGGGCTTGGGGCTGGATGTATGGACACCTGCCCTAACCATGCCCTCCTGTGTGTGGTTGGAAAACTTTTTTGTGTTGGGGGTTCTTTCTCAGAATAAAAAAAACTTTATTTTTTTATTTTTTTATTTTTTTGGGGGGGGGTTCCGCATTTTTTATTTATTTATTTATTTTTATTCTTA
>NW_027880478.1:0-246 GCF_054177405.1 Leptonychotes weddellii | reverse complement strand
CTCTGAATTCCCACAACTGGGAATTCACACAGGGCACCAGAAAACATGAAAGTAATGGCTTTGTATGAGAGAGCTGGGTTTGGGGAAGACAGCTTGGGCAACGATGGAGCTCTCACCTCCCAGGGAAAAGTAAGGATAGGGTGATCAAGTTTTTGCTCTGCTTTTGCCACTGTTTTCATTGGCTGAATACATTTTTTTTAATATATTTATTTTTTTTATTCTTATGTTAATTCCCATACATTACAT
>NW_027880477.1:0-246 GCF_054177405.1 Leptonychotes weddellii | reverse complement strand
TGCAAAAGCGCTCTGCGCCTGGGGACCAGCAATAGCTTAGAGAGCGGTGGCCGAGGGACGGTAAGGGACTGATAACAGCACTCAAACAGAACACAGGGGGTAAGGGGCAAATGCTGAGACCCAGCGGCTGCAGAGCCTCCAGCCACGGCCAAGGCCTTGAGAGGACCCGGCTTGGAACAATGCCCACAGACCCAGGGGCGGGACACTGCTCCTGCCACAGCCCAGGCCCGCCCAGACGGGGATCGC
>NW_027880476.1:0-246 GCF_054177405.1 Leptonychotes weddellii | reverse complement strand
GCCATGAACAGAATCACAACATTCCCCTAAGGAAAAGGACAGTATTCCAGATTTTCCCTTTGCCTCAGGCTCCAATTTGGTCCTCATGACAGAGACCCCAAAGATCCATCCTGGGGGTCTGGATGCCCCTATTAGGGTCCTCCCTGCTCACCCAGGGCAACACGGGGTGACATAGGGGGATCCAGAGCCAGGAGCCAGAGGCCGCCACTTGGATCCTCTGAGCCTCTGTCTCCTCACCCATAAAAT
>NW_027880475.1:0-246 GCF_054177405.1 Leptonychotes weddellii | reverse complement strand
GGCCTAGGCCTCTGTGTGTTGACAACTTGTAATTGTGCTTCACTAGGTAGAAACAGGAAGGAGCATCCAAGCTATGGTGGCCAGAAGTTAAAGAGCCAAAATGGAAAACCCAAGACAAAGCCCTTCAGAAATAACCAGGTTCGCCTCTTTATTACCATCAAGCAAAAAACTTTGAAAATCCTGTCCTTTATAACACTGAGTTATCCACCTGCAATGCCTCTGTAAGCACATTTCTAGCCCTGATGG
>NW_027880474.1:0-1690 GCF_054177405.1 Leptonychotes weddellii | reverse complement strand
TTTTAATCATAATGCTCTGACCATTGCAATTATTATAATTTTTGACATAGTTGGATATAGGTCTACTATTTTATTGTCTTCTGTATCTCTCTGATTCTTGATTTTCTGTTCTTTGACTTATTTTCCTTTCTAAATTATTTGAATATTTCTAGAATTGTACATTCATCTTCAGTTATAGTCCCTTGCATTATATTTTATGCTTAATCTTTTGTTTTTCAGTCTATTTAAGCTAAATAGTCCACCATTTCATGTTAATTGTAGAAATCTTACACAAGTATTAGCCCATGTGTCCCCTTATCCTTTAAGCTGTTTGTCATATGTATTGTCATGTATGCCGTAAAAACTCTATACAACAATATTATGATTTGTGCTTTTAAAGAATTATGTACTTTAAAGAAATTAAGAGGAAAAAATAGCCTTTTATATTTATCCATAATTTTACATTTCAGCTGGTATTCACTTTTCCTGAATATCCAACTATGCATTTGGTAGCAGTTTTCTTTCATCCCAGAGAATTTGCTTTAGCATATCTTATAGCGTATGTCTGCGGGAGAAAATTTCACTAGTTTTATTTTATCTAAAAATGTTTTCATTTCAACTTCATTAGTGAAAGATGTTTTTGCTTCATATAGAATTTTGAGTTGACAGGTTGTTCTTTCTGCACATAAAGATATGTTCTACCTTATGTCAGTATTGTAGTTTTTTTTTTTTAAAGATTTTATTTATTTATTCATGAGAGATAGAGAGAGAGAGAGAGAGAGGCAGAGGCAGAGGGAGAAGCAGGCTCCCCATGGAGCAAAGAGCCCGATGCGGGACTCGATCCCAGGACCCTGGGATCATGACCTGAGCTGAAGGCAGACGCTTAACCGACTGAGCCACCCAGGTGTCCCGACAGTATTGTAGTTTTTGTGCCAAGTCAGCATTCATTGGAAACGCTGTTCTGTATGTACTGTGTCATTTTTCTATGGCTTCTTGCAAGGTATTTTCTTTATCATTGTTTTTTTTAGCAATTTAAATAGGACATGACAAACCTGGTTTCCTTTATCTTGCTTTGTGTTTGCTGAATTCTTTGAATCTGTGTGTTTATTACATTCACCAAATATGGAAACATTGTGGCCTTTATATTTTTAAATAATTTTGGCACCATTTTCTCTCCTCTCCTTCTGGAACTTCAATTATACATGTGTGTTAGATCTTGATGTTGTCCCACAGGTCTGTGAGGATCTGTCCACTTTTTTTTTTTTTCCCAATCTTTTTTGTGGGTCATCTTCAGATTTGATCACTTCTATTAACTCAGCTTCAGGTTCACTTTATCTTTTCTCTTTTGATTTCATTCTGCTAATAAGCATCTGGTTAAGTTCTAATGATTGATATGTTATTTTTGAGTTCTGGAATTTTCCATCTGTTTCTTTTTGTAGTTTCATTTTTCTACTGCGGCTTTTCTTCTTCTATTCATTACAACCCTGTTTTCTTTTTGCTCACTGAGCATAATTTTAATGGCTGCTGTAAAATGTTCAGATGCTCCTCCCAGCATTGGATCATTTGAGAGTTACTTCTGTTAATTGCCTTTTCCCTTGAGAATGGCTCACATTTTCCTGGTTCTTAGTATGTCACATACTTTTGGATCATATCAAGGAAATGAATTTTGTTATAATCTCCAAGAGTATTGATCTTTGTCTTGTTTGATCAG
>NW_027880473.1:0-246 GCF_054177405.1 Leptonychotes weddellii | reverse complement strand
CTTAGCACCCCAAACAGGGCTTTGCAAACATTGCCCCTCCTCCCCCGGAGGTGTCAGCACCCCCGGATTAATGTGTCCTGGCAAGAAGGGAGCGTGCCAAGATTCCGCGTGACCTCGGATCCTCAGCGTGTCCGGGGTGGAAGTCGGCTGCAGTCGTTGGCCGGGGTTCAGGGGGCTTGGGAAGCCCCCATTTACTGGTGATGCCAAGTGCGGGAAAGGAGATGGTGTTCTCGGGGCCTTTCTGGG
>NW_027880472.1:0-246 GCF_054177405.1 Leptonychotes weddellii | reverse complement strand
GAACCTGGGAAAAAGCTCACAGGCACGTCTCTGCACACCCCACAGGAGCAGCGGGATGACACGCCCTGACAACTGGGATGGGGGCTCCAGAGAGTGAGAGATGCCCCTGCAGAAGGCACAGCTGTCACCGTCCTTCATGCGCAGACACACCATAGCTTCTAAGCTCACAGGCACACTTCATTTCTTCTGGACCTCATCTATTCAGTGTTTAATTATATTGGCAAGCTCAATTTAAATAATTTTCTT
>NW_027880471.1:0-246 GCF_054177405.1 Leptonychotes weddellii | reverse complement strand
TTTAGGGGGCTCTTGTATAGTCTTGTGCTTGTCATTGCAGACAAGAGGGCAAGTGTGGCTGCCTTTAGGAAACAGGAAAATTAATTCATAGAGCAGGTGGGATTAGGAGTCCATTTCTTGAATCTCAGCTGACTTTTTAAAATTTAAATTCAAGTTAGTGAATATATAGTGTGTATTATTAGGGTCAGGATAGAGTTTATTGATCATTAGTTGCATATAACACCCTGTGCTCGTTATATCACATGC
>NW_027880470.1:0-246 GCF_054177405.1 Leptonychotes weddellii | reverse complement strand
ACCTTAGATGAGTTACTTGATTTTTGCCTATTCTTAGTTACCTCATCCTCTCCCTTACTTTTTTTATCCTAGAAATTAGGGATGGTAATAATATCCAGTAGGGATGATAATAATACCTGCTTCATAGGGTTATTGTGAGGAGTAAATTAGAATGACTATTAAGCCTTAGCCCAGTGTGTGGCATTAGTAGTGGTCAAAAATGTGAAAAATATTTCGAAAATGAAATATTTTCATTAATGAAATATT
>NW_027880469.1:0-246 GCF_054177405.1 Leptonychotes weddellii | reverse complement strand
TCGAGTGCCAATACCAAGGGGAGGTCTTGCTTGTCATGCTATGATGCTTTTTTTTAAAGAGTGGATCCATGACAGCAAACTTCAGAAAAAATAAAGTTATCAGGGATACAGGGTCATTACATAATGAAAAAGGAGTCAATTCTCCAAGAAGATGTAACAATCCTTAATGTGTGTACACCTGACAACAGAGAGTCAAAATATCTGAGGCAAAAACTGATAGAACTGCAAGGAAAAACAGATAAACCC
>NW_027880468.1:0-246 GCF_054177405.1 Leptonychotes weddellii | reverse complement strand
GGAAGCTCTGGCCCTCCAGCAATCAGCTTGAGAACCAGGCTCACAACATGACTGTTCTGCTCTGCTCTTTTCCTGCATCCTTATTTCTGAATGCAGGTCTCCTATTTGTGCATCTGACTGATAGAACCAGAACTCACACCTGGAACCTAAGCTGTTAACAGAGCCTGGGAGATGTACTCTTTAACTTTCTAGGAAGGAATACAGGAAGGCGATTGCAATAGGCGTGGACCAAACTAACCCTCACTT
>NW_027880466.1:0-246 GCF_054177405.1 Leptonychotes weddellii | reverse complement strand
ATTATGCTAAGTGAAATAAGTCAAGCAGAGAAAGTCAATTATCATACGGTTTCACTTATTTGTGGAACATAAGGAATAGCATGGAGGACATTAGGAGAAGGAAGGGAAAAATGAAGAGGGGGGATCGGAGGGGGAGATGAATCATGAGAGACTATGGACTTGGAGAAACAAACTGAGGGTTTTAGAGGGGGAGGGGAATGGGGAGGATGCATTAGCCCAGTGATGGGTATTAAGGAGGGCACATAT
>NW_027880465.1:0-246 GCF_054177405.1 Leptonychotes weddellii | reverse complement strand
TTGGGAGAGTGGAAAGTAGATGAAGAGGGTCCTGAGCACCTGGGTTAGGGGGTGGACTGCTCCAAAGACAATTTCTTCCTCTGTTGTAGTTTTCCTCAGGGCATTATTTCTGCAGCATTCCCACCTGCCAGAGGGTCACAAGCCACTGTGGTCTTCCTGTTCTTAATGCTAACCCAATTCTTTTTTAAATCTTTTTTTTAAAAGATTATTTATTTATTTATTTGAGACAGAGAGAATGAGAGACAG
>NW_027880464.1:0-246 GCF_054177405.1 Leptonychotes weddellii | reverse complement strand
TACATAAAAATTTTAAAATTCTGAAGTAAAATATACCATAGATAAATTTCAAAGAAAATGTAGCAAATATGATAAAGATACCACTCTTCTTAATTAAAAAAAAAACTCATACAAATTGATAACAATGTTATTATTCCAATAGATAATTAGGTGAAGAATATGGACAAATCATTCAAGCACACAAATGGAAAAAAAAAAAATTAGTTTTGAAATAATCAAACACATAGGTTAATTAATTAATTAATT
>NW_027880463.1:0-1690 GCF_054177405.1 Leptonychotes weddellii | reverse complement strand
GTCGCTTTTCTAATGAGAGAGTTGTTGCTCTTCTTTTCTTTGATCTCCTGTTGAGTTTGCAGGTGTTCAGAATGGTTTGATCCCTATCCAGCTGAATTCCTGAGAGGAGACGAAATCCAGGTCTCCTACTCCTCCGCCATCTTGCTCCGACTCCCTGGTCCTGGTCCTTTTAATAAGAAAAAGAAATAGGGTGCCTGGGTGGCTCAGTTGGTTGGGCGACTGCCTTCGGCTCAAGTCATGATCCTGGAGTCCCGGGATCGAGTCCCGCATTGGGCTCCCTGCTCAGCAGAGAGTCTGCTTCTCCCTCTGACCCTCCTCCCTCTCATGCTCTATCTCATTCTCTCTCTCAGATAAATAAATGGAATCTTTGAAAAAAAAATTTTTAAAAAAAGAAAAAGAAATAAAAGGAAAGATATGACGATCAGAAAGCCAATAGTAAAACTGAAACTGTCATTGCTTGAACACCTTAGTGTCTCTTAAGAAACAAATTAAGAGAGTAAGTGGGCAAACTCTTTGGGCTAAAAAAGAGCTCAACCGTATATGAAGTTCGGTAATGTTTCCTTATACCACCCACAACAAATGAAAGAATGTCATAAAAAAAGTAACACCAGTTTTAAAACCTATAAAAAATATGGAAGTCGTTTTCTAGAGCTAGTCCAAAGTATGGCTTGGTTGAGGGTTTAAAAAGATGAACGTCACTTCAGGGGACACGTGGAAGCAGAAGAGAGCTGAGTCAACCACTGTAATGTTTTCAATGACGTACTCTCCTGTTAGTCTGTGCTCAAGACTCTGGCTTTTAGTCCAGTAATTCTTACCAATGGATGGTTGCCCTTCATAGGCATCTGCTTGTTACTCTGCCAAAGACTGAGCTCCTGGGAAGTCTGACTGTGTCTCGTTCAGCTCTGTATCTTTAGTGCCTGACAGTGTTTGGCCCCCAGGGGAGGGCATAGCACAGCTTTCTTCAACGGTTGGCACGTGGAAGAGAAGATTTTTTTTGTGTACATATTTTTATACATTTTCTATGTACCTGGTCACCTGATGCAATAGATTGGAAGTGTTTTTGTGTGGTGCCGCACATATGCGGAGGGTTGATACTATAACTTGCATATCACATAATGATACTGTGTCTTAAAAATTAGATGTCTTATAGCACTTGGTCAAAAGAGACCGGTCTGCAGAAGCTTTAAGGGAAGGACACTGAATTTGTGTGTGATGAGGGGGAAGGCTGAGTAGGACGGTACTTCAAAATAAGGTCAAACCCAGAGGCTGCTGAAAATACACCCTTTCGAGGATTCTTTTTTTTTTTCTTTTTTTATTGTTATGTTAATCACCATACATTACATCATTAGTTTTTGATGTAGTGTTCCATGATTCATTGTTTGTGCATAACACCCAGTGCTCCATGCAGAATGTGCCCTCTTTAATACCCATCACCAGACTAACCCATCCTCCCACCCCCCTCCCCTCTAGAACCCTCAGTTTGTTTTTCAGAGTCCATAGTCTTTCATGGTTCGTCTCCCCCTCCGATTTTCCCCCTTCATTCTTCCCCTCCTGCTATCTTCTTCTTTCTCTCTCTTTTTTTTTTTTTTTTAACATATAATGTATTATTTGTTTCCTAGGTACAGGTCTGTAATTCAACAGTCTTGCATAATTCACGGCGCTCACCATAGCAACATACCCTCCCCAATGT
>NW_027880462.1:0-246 GCF_054177405.1 Leptonychotes weddellii | reverse complement strand
TCTGTGGAGTCTGCATTTTGCTCAACAGCTGTGTCTCTCTCTGACTTAAAAAAAATCCCACAACCGGGACCTAACTCATTCCTCAGCTGCTTCCAAACCGCCCACAGGAACCTAAAGGAGGCCCTTATGTAGGGCTGTGTGACATCAGGCCTCTCCAACCCTCCCTCTCCTCCCCCTCCCTGGGCAGGAGGAGGTCAGTTCCGAGGATGGAGAGAGAACAGCCACCTGCTTGCTGCTCAGACAAAG
>NW_027880461.1:0-246 GCF_054177405.1 Leptonychotes weddellii | reverse complement strand
GTTACATTTATAAAGGCGATCTCAATCTGTAAGTGTCTCCCTCTCAATACCAGAAAGAGAAGGATGACTAAATGATGATTAAATCAGTTTTGTCCATGGAGAAGGCCCGAACTTAATTCTGCATCACAGCCTTGTTTACCTTTTCCTGGTAACCCATACCGGGCTCCCTGTGCGCTCTCCTCCCACATCAACATCTTTTGGGGAAGACGGTATTTAAGGCGGTGGCTTGGGCCTTTCCAGGGAGTT
>NW_027880460.1:0-246 GCF_054177405.1 Leptonychotes weddellii | reverse complement strand
TTCTTTTCTGTTCTTCTCTTGATCTCTTTCCTTGTGATTGATGACTTTCTGTAGTGTTATTCCTGGCTTTCTCTTTATTTTAGGTTTCAGGTTTGTGGTTATCATGAGGTTCATATATTGCATCCTAAGTTTATAACAGTTTATATTAAGTTGATGGTCACTTAATTTTAAACATATTCTAAAAGAACAGTTTTATTCCCCGTCCATGTTTTATGTATAAGTTGTCATATTTTATGTCTATTTTTC
>NW_027880459.1:0-246 GCF_054177405.1 Leptonychotes weddellii | reverse complement strand
CTTGAGCAGAGTGGTCTTTAGCTTCCAAGTGTTTGAATTTCTGCCAAATTTTTTCTTGTGATTGAGTTCCAGTTTTAAAGCATTATGGTCTGAGAATATGCAAGGAATAATCTCAATCTTTTGGTATCAGTTGAGACCGGATTTGTGACCCAGTATGTGGTCTATTCCAGAGAAAGTTCTATATGCGCTCGAGAAGAATGTGTATTCTGTTGTTTTAGGGTGGAGTATTCTGTATATATCTATGAG
>NW_027880458.1:0-246 GCF_054177405.1 Leptonychotes weddellii | reverse complement strand
TTGGGAGCTATTCTTTGAAGAAAATAACGTAACCTGGGTTGGCCCACCACACCAGCTCTCCATTTAAAATGGAGTCACATCATCACCAATGTCAATGTTTGACTAATGCATTGTGCCCTCTGCCTGATAATTCCAAATTTCTAGCTGCTTTCAGCACCTCCTTAATTGGTTCTGGAAAGCTCCTGTATTTTTTTTTTTTAATTTTTATTTTTATGTTAATCCCCATACATTACATCATTAGTTTTA
>NW_027880457.1:0-246 GCF_054177405.1 Leptonychotes weddellii | reverse complement strand
GATTAAGCTGGTGTCTGCCAGGTTTCTCCACTGTAAAGCTACAGTTTCTCCTTTGGAATTAGTTTTTTTATTTATTTTTTAAATTTTATTATGTTAGTCACCATACAGTACATCACTAGTTTTTGATGTAATGTTCCACGATTCATTGTTTTCGTATAACACCCAGTGCTCCATGCAGTACGTGCCCTCCTTAATACCCATCACCGGGCTAACCCATCCCCCCACCCCCCTCCCCTCTAAAAACCT
>NW_027880456.1:0-246 GCF_054177405.1 Leptonychotes weddellii | reverse complement strand
TGTGTTTGATCTGTGGTACTAGTGGCAAATCATGGTCTTCTTTGAGGTCCTCATTATGTTCAGTCCACCACAGGATAAATTTCTGCTCTACCATAGATATGGTAAAAGATGGTTAGCTATTTCTCCCTGGGGGATGGGACAGATCTCCTGAATTTGGAGGAAAAGTCACAGAGTAGATTTTTCCAAGATTTCTCAGACTTCGTTCCAGTTGCTCTGGACCCAACAGAGAATCTATCCATCTATCTA
>NW_027880455.1:0-246 GCF_054177405.1 Leptonychotes weddellii | reverse complement strand
GATACCTGGGAGCTCTGCCGCACTCAGGCACCCCCGATCTTTCTGTCACCCCGAGGGTCCTGAGACCACACTGTCCCGGAGGGTTCCACCCCCCGCTTAGCCACCGGAGTGACGTCCCTCAGCGGAGCAGACTTTTAAAAGTTCCAATTTTGTGCTCCGTGGTTCTATCACTTGCCAGAAGCGGCCGACGGAGGCCCCTCCCCCGCCGTCTATCCTCCCGAATATCGCCTCGGATTCACTTCTCCG
>NW_027880454.1:0-246 GCF_054177405.1 Leptonychotes weddellii | reverse complement strand
AGACTGATAGTTTCAAACTGTTGAATGGGAAGAACAAAGAACTGCCGTCTTAAAATTGTATGCCCAGTAACATAGCTTTCAAAAATGAAGGTGAAATAAAAATGCCTAAAATTTTTGAGCATTCACCAAATCAAAGAAAATTTTTAAATCAGGGTATTTTTAAATGAGAAGAATGATCTTAGATAAAAATTTCTGGATGCAAAAAAAAGAATAATAAACATTGAAAGTATATATCTAAAATATAGT
>NW_027880453.1:0-246 GCF_054177405.1 Leptonychotes weddellii | reverse complement strand
CTTGGGCCAGCATAAAAGATGTGACCTGCAAAGGTTACATCTATCTTCCAAGACAGCCCTCCACCCCAGGTGCTGGGGCTGGGAGTGCCACCGTGACATGTAAGCAGGAACCCCCTGCGCCCTCCTCCCACCCAAGTTCAGTGGAGCCCAGCTCAGGGTCATGTGAGTTTCCCATGTTGGGTCCCACACCACCCCCCCCTTTGCTGACAGAGGCTTCAACCTCTGGGGTGGAGCCCCATGGCTCTG
>NW_027880452.1:0-1690 GCF_054177405.1 Leptonychotes weddellii | reverse complement strand
GCTTCTCCCTCTGCCACTCCCCCTGCTTGTGTTCCCTCTCTCGCTGTGTCTCTCTCTCTGTCAAATAAATAAATAAATAAATCTTTTAAAAAAAAAAATAAATAACAGAAGACATTTAACCTAAGCACCTCCATCTAGGGAATGAAGAAATTCCATCTCTGTGATGTCTCCTCCATCTGTGGATGAGGAAATTACGTTCCGTGACGTAACCATTTTTTGCCCTTAAATGTTTCCTATGTCTTTTTCACCTCTCCGTATGTGACTCTGGCAGCAAACTCTGCCAGCAACTAGCACTTTTTCTTTGTTCGGCTTTTTAAGGCAGAAGGTAACACTGATACAACTGTGTTGCAAATGTTGCTTGTAACTGAAACAGTGTCTCATAAGAAAAAATAGTGGCATCAAAGTTAATGATGGATCCGCTCTTATTCACTTGTGTATAAATATTCAGCCTCTGACTTAATGCCTTAGTAATTCTTAAAATGTGTTTCCTTGTTTTATCAAAGAAACACCGCACGTGGTTTAATAAATGAAATTAAATGAAAAGCAATAGTATCCTACCCTTCATCTCTTTTTCAACCATTTCTGGGTTTGATGATTCTGGTCACTACTTCCCTGTCTCTAAGTAATATGCCTGTCTCATAGTTTCTTGATTTATTAATGTGGTTCACTATCTGTTGACTCACCACCATGAAAAATGAATATTTCACTATCTCACATTACCTCTTCCCCGTCCCTCTCCTCCCAATTTTTCATATTTCAGTTTAATTCTTCTGCTGACAATCTTTATTCCTTTAAATAATAAATTTAAACCTCTTGTCCTCATTTCATACACTCTGGATGTATCTCTTGACACCCTACCAGGTAAAGTAAAGATATTTGCAGCTCTATCCTTCCCCTCTTCCTCCACCATTCCACCCCCTACCTTTTGTCAACCACGTAGTTTGTTTTTAATGGTCAGTTATATCCAAAATTCATATGATTTTTGATTGTGCAATTATATTTAAGGATGGGAGACTAGGTAACCACCAAAACTTTTACCTACTGTTCTATGTGTAGTTCTGATCCCCTGTGAGGTCTCTCCTCCCGATAGTACAGCTGACTGGAAACTCTGAGTCTGTCAGTAGAGACTGACAACTAGCTGACTTTACTGTAGGGGGGGACAGTTAGGGTACTAGTTATGGGCATATCCAAATGCCAGTTGGGATTTTGCTTGAAAATAATGCGGTTGTTATAGTAATAAAACCCATGATGGTATGCAAGGTATCATGATGTCAGACCAGCAGTGTTCAACACCCCACTTCCCGATGTCCTATAAAATATGCAGCAAAAAGGGGCACCCGGGTGGCTCAGTCAGTTAAAGTGTTTGCCTTCAGCTCAGGTCACGATCCCAGCATCCTGGGATCGAACCCCACATCAGGCTCCCTGCTCAGCTGGGGCCTACTTATCCCTCTCCTCCCCGCTTGTGTTCTCTCTCACTATCTCTGTCACTATCTGTCTCTCTCTCTCAAATAAATAAATAAATAAAATCTTTTAAAAATATATGCAGCAAAAAGAAAAGGACTATATTGGTAATCGTACTGTAACTAATCATAAGAATAAAACATTCACAAAAGGATAGCTGCATCATCAATTGAGATGAACTGAGAGGTAAAATGTTGGGCTTCAGCAAATTGACGCGGTCTCTCACAGA
>NW_027880451.1:0-13084 GCF_054177405.1 Leptonychotes weddellii | reverse complement strand
AAAAAAAAAAAGAAAGCACTCCAACTTGTTTAATTAAGTCACCTAGACTTTCTGAGAAGGAAACTTCGGCCGAAGTCCGAGCACACTGCTGTCTTCTTCAGGCAGGATGACACCGCCTGAATTGACAGAGCTCCTGCCCAGTGATAAGCTCCGAGCTAAGCGGGTACAAGAAACTGTATCTCATTTAATCTCGCATTCTACCCTACAAGGCAGCCACTTTGTTTACCCCATTTCACAGATGAAGTGTAGAAAGGTTTTCCCACTTATTCGTGGTGCCAGAGGAGTGAGAAGCAGATCTGGAATTCCAACATATGCTTGCCCACTTCAAGGTCACCTCCTCATTGACCTCTTACACTTACTGTATATTCATACTATGTCTTATGACTGCAATTTCCTGCCTCGATGCCTCTTTTATCACCTATATTAGGAAAACTCTACTTACCATCCTTATTTGAACTCTCATGGATGTATTGCTTCAGCAAACCCCTTTCCTGAGAAAGGTCTTTGTTTCACTCCAGAAAACTGTGACTTGTCTCTTTCTACACACTATAAAATGAACACAGCTCCAGCCTGTATAAAATATCTTCCTCGGTATTCCATTCTATGAAATTTCTTTATTTCTTATCCCAAAGTTCTTTTGTCTTGTTCTTGCATTTAGTTTTAAATCACTGGAAATAAATGTAAAGTTAATGACTCGCTGTCCCAAATCATAAAGATAAAAGGCATATTAATAGACTTTTTAAAGGAAGATTGGAGAGCTCATGGAATGATTTCTACCCAGGGACTCTCAACCACATATAACTGAGCTGCTTATAACCAAGAATCTAAATTAGAAAGAAAATGAGTATGCCTGAATAAGACTTTATCATTCTTAAAGGAATTATTTAATATTTCAAATGTGTTCATTAAAGGCATACAGTGCCACATGCCAGAGACTTTAACCTACCAAGTTTATTTTTAAAACACTAATTCTAGTAATAAAAGTGAAAAGAAGGCATTCAACATTTCAGTTATAGAAAAAGAATATATTCAAATGTCTATTTTTATGCAATTTATTTAATTCAATTTAGCTTATGAGAATTTGAACATCAAACTCACCTTTATCCATACCTTCAGTCATATTTTTTAACCAAAAATGCCCCCAGCAATTCTGGGGGGACATACCTGACTTATTTCACTTACATTATGTAATAGTGATGATGTCTACCATGGTAATCACGTGTGGGTAAAGGAGAAGGATACGAAATAAGCATGAACACAATCCATTCAATGCATGAAATATGGGTTCTGCCTTCATTTTTTTTCTTCTTAAATGCAGCAAATCTACAACTAATTTTTTAAATGTCCAGTTTTTGGGGGGATGATGATTATTCACCAAAGTCAGTTTCCACATAAATTACACTGAACATGACCTTTAGGCCCCACTGTTCCCTTGGATCAAGCTCAGCAGTTATCTTCTGCAAAGGGCAAGAGAGCGCGTATTTTAGGCTAGGAGGGCCATAGGGTCTCAGTGGCTCACACCTTCTTTGTTGTGCTGTGTTGTGTTGCATTGTCTTGTTTCTGCTCTCCTTTGCAAATGAAACGTGTAGCTCACAGCCTGCCACACAAACAAATCACAGGTTATATTTGGCCCCCGGCCTACAGCTGGCTGCCCCTGGCTGTAGATGGTCTTCTGTATGGCACTTGTTCAAGAAGCCAAAAAGAAAAAAAAAAAATGGTCCTCTCTTAGAAAGAAAGAACCTGGATTTCTGCTGAGCAACAAGAGCACAGGATTAATAACCAGACCTTTATGCAAGTCCTCATCTATCCCGAGCTAGCAGTGTAACTCTGAATAAATTACTCCGTCTCTCTAGGTTTCCCTTCCTTATCTGTAAGATCAGCAGATGATTTTCATGGGAGAGTGAAGGACACAGTCAGAGGGGTCTGTGGGGCAGGGTCTGGGGTGGTGGCAGAGACGAGGGTCACAGTAAAATGTGAGGCGCGCAGGGCGCGGTCGGGGCCGGAATCTCCAAAGGGCATTTCCAGGGCTCGAAGCAGCTTGGCTTTTGCAGTGCTTACATCTAATCCAGTCCTAGAACATCCACCAAGCTACACACACACAGAGATGCACCAGGACGTGTAGCAGGAAGTCAGACGTTCAAAGAGAGCAGGTGGCGCTAAGGACAAGCCCATGACATGTGTGCAGTAAGGAGATGCCAAAAGAGGAACATCTATGGGATGAGGGTGATTGGAGAAAGATGTTCTGCATCTGACTCCAGCTGAACAGAGGGAGAAGCACATTCCCAACAGGCAGGAGAATGAATAAAGTCTCTGCGTTAAGAAACATTAAATTCTGGGTGGGAAACTACATGCACCTCGGTGTTGTCCAAGGTAGCAGATGGGAGTTGGGACTGAGGAGAGGAGGCTGCAAAGTGGGCAGGAGGGGGTCAAGAAGGACCACATTGTGCAGAGGCGCATGCACAGGATGCTGTGGGTAACAGGACATCACTTGCAGCAAGAGGCCTCGTGGCCAAATTGGCATTTAAGATAAACCACGCTGTCATCTGTGACAGGATCTGAGGGGACAGCCTGGAATAGCAAGTTAGCAACTGATCCCTGAGCCCTGGCAGGAGATGAAGACTTGACTAAGCCTGGGCATAAAAGGTCAGAATGAAGAAGAAGACTCCTCTCAGCAATGTCTACCAGATAAACTGAGACTCCCTGGGGACCCAGGGAAGGGGCAGTGGGGTTGGGGAGGGAAGAGCGGGTGAGGAGGGCCAGCCATGGAGCTTCCACCCCTGGGGCGGGGGAGATGCGCAGGAATGAGAGAGGCGACCTGAAGAGAGGAACATATTCTGAACTCTCCTTGGGGCGCTGAAGTCAGGCAGGCAGGGGACATCCAGGTAAGAGGTCCCGCAGGCAGATTCAGGCCAGAAAGTACCCCAGGAGGAGGCGCTGGAACTGCAGGGCTGGAGCTGCGTGCAGGGGGAGGGTAGAGAGGGACCCTCATGCAACAGGGACAGGGGAGAAGCAAGCGGGTGGCAAGGGACAGCATGGGGAGCCACATCAGGTGGATAGGGGACAAAGGAACCAGGAGCAGCTAAGAGGTGAGAGCCTGCTGTCAAATGCCCTTGGGGCTGAGGGATAAGGGTGCAGGTGAGTTTCTGCAGCAGGGTCTGAATGGAAGCTGGAAGGCCATGGGCGCAAAGAAACTCTCATGAAGGGGAGTAAATTGGTGCAGACAACTCTACCCCAGCTCCCTCCATATCCACAGAAACAAGCACACTGCAGGAATCCTAAAGACCATGGCATTTAAAATTGCTCTTTTTGGGGCGCCTGGGTGGCTCAGTTGGTTAAGCAACTGCCTTCGGCTCAGGTCATGATCCTGGAGTCTCGGGATCGAGTCCCGAATCGGGCTCCCTGCTCAGCAGGGAGTCTGCTTCTCCCTCTGACTCTCCTCCCTCTCATGCTCTCTGTCTCTCATTCTCTCTCTCGCAAATAAATAAAATCTTAAAAAAAAAGAAAAAGAAAATAGCATCACTTTGTCTCTGTCTACCTTTAGTTACAGTTAGATAATGTGGATCTACACTTCCTTAGAACCAACGGCCTGATTTACTGTGAGGTGTTCCTCGTTACTGTAATCAAACACGAGAATAGGCAAGTAGGAAAATCTCTGCAGACTGCTCTCTGTGTTGGGAAAGACAGGCGATTGTAGCTGGCTGGAGGAGGTGAGGTGTGAACTCCTGAGCGCCCTTGGCACAGTGGCTCTTAGACACGGAGCTCACGGAAGTCGCTCAGGGCTGTGTCCTGTGTCCCAGCCCGCACTCTGATTCCATAGGTCTAGGAATGGCTCAGGAAATCTACTCCTACCAGGTGGGGGGGAGTTAGGGAGCCAAGGGAGCGCACACCTAAATCTCTGTGTACTTGAATGACTGCTCATTCTCAGGAAATGTCACAACAGAACTGTTAATGCATTTCTATCACTTCTCACGGTCTAAAAATCATTCGCACATTTCTCTGAAAAAAAGTAGCTGCTTAAAGAGGCCAGTGAGTAGAAGTGCCTGATTTCAGTGGGGAGGGGAGGGAGAGGCAGGTTCCCGAGGGGATCATGACCTGAGCAGAAGCAGACGCTTAACCAACTGAGCCACCCAAGCACTCCTTGGTTCAATATTCTAAAAGCATAAACTGGATCCATATGGAGGGTCACACCCCAGGCAGGAGACTGCAAAGGCACTGGGAAAAGACTTGAGACAGAACACAAACAATGTGATAATCACCCACCAGTAGGGAGGCTCTGGAAGGGCAATGAATTTTGCCTGGGGGCGTCTCCACAGGGAGAAGGAACAGAATTCAGGAAAGGGAAATTGGGACTGTCGAAGGAGTGGCCATGTCTACACTCACCTTCCAGGGGCAGTTGAGAAGATCAGGGGAGAGCCCAGGTGAGAAAACAACTCACAAGTGGCCCAGTTGCTACTGGGAGCTTCTCAATCTCTGAGGGTAAAGACACTTGACTTCCTATGACTGCTTCCTCCCCTCAATGCACCTTGGGTGAAAATCATCTTTTTTTCACTGCCTGGCCCTTTTTTCTTTAATCCATATAGGTAAAGTATATGCATTTTTAAACTAAATAAGTAATTTTCATTTAAAGGTTTCCTGTTCTCTTGACATGCTCAGCCTTTGCTCTCTGAAACTCGTATAGAACGATGTGTTATTTCTAGTACAGAGAAGAACCCAGAACAGAGGAGTGGCCACAAGAGTTGTGGGGAGAACCATAAGAGAAAGAGGTGAGGAGAGAAGAAGAGATTGATCACTGCTGTTAAAATGTACCATCTCCCCAAGGTTTGCCCCGTGTGTCTCCCTCTCAGGGGGTTATGATCAAACCCTCTTCCTTCCCACCTGTCCGATGCTCCTGTTTGGTAGAAAGACCAAGGCCCAAAAACCTTGCCCAGATCTAGCTCTCTGCCCTTGAAAACATGACCTAGGTCCTCTGGGTCCTCTGCTATGATGAGAAGATCCCAAAAAGGCAGATATGTATTTGAGGTGCTCCGCTCACCACAGGTCAAATATACAGAACTACCATCTTTAAATATCCCAGTGGTGAAATATATTTTCTCACTCATGCAAATGTCTCAACACATTAAATGACCTGCAAGTTATGTACACGCATATACGTACACATATATATTAGGATCCCATAAGCATTCATCACATGAATGGCCTGCCACACTATCTACTAGAGCTTGTGTTTTCAAGCATTCTCAGATCAGAGGGAGGGAAAATCTTTACAGTATTATTTCACATGCAAAATAAAATACTTCAGTATTTTAGTATGTGCTGAACAAATTTCACTCCCCCAATTCTCAAAGGACACAGATAAACTGAACTATAGCATTATGCCCTCTGCATGAAATTTTACTGATTAAACTTATTTTTCCTTCTGCAAGTAAATATCACACTCTGGATGATTTGTATAGCAAGTAATATACCCCTGGGGCATATTAACACTATCTCTAAAGCAATGTCATATATTCTGGTTTCCAAAAAGTCCATCAAACATAAACCTCATAGACTCACACAGGTTGGTTACCTGTGGCAAGGACCATAGCTGTTAATGTTCAGCACATGTTACATATGCTTGCATAATTTTAATAAACTAAACTTCAAACAGACAACCTGACATGCGTTGGAGGACCCTTAACTCAGGGTTGACAAATTACCTTCAAAAACTTTTAAAACATCAAGAGCAAAATTTAATGTAGTCCATCAAGAGGAAACTTGATGGTCCAGGTAGGTCTGCGGGGTGCCCTGTCCTCAGTCGTGTGGCTTTGATTTCCGGAGCTCATGGATGATCTGGAGGTCTCTTGCTCTTACTCTTCATTCTAAGTGAAAACCACTAGCAGACGCATGGCTAGATTGCGGGAGCTTCGTAAGTACCCCAAGAACGCCTGGTAAACATGCGCGTGGGATTTTAACCTTCTCCCGAACAGAGACTCCAAACATTTCCCGAGATTCTCAAAGAAAGCCAAGCAGGATCTGCGCTTCCCCGGGAGCTCCTGCGCTGGGCAGAATCAAGACCGCCTTTGCGCCTGCCTTTCTGCTCCCTGACTCCTTTGGCCGGTTCAGAACAGCTAAGTTTTACTTGGCCCTGCTGAGCAAAACACAAGCCCTTCTCTTCCAATGGCTGAATAATTCTACCAGGTGGCAAATGATTAACACACAATTTAAACGCACTGGCTCAGTCCCCCAAACAGAGCTCTGAGGCTCGAGCGAGTAGCTACAGCTTTTCAGTAATGACAGATACGCGGAGAGAACTTGATGAAAATCATCTCCATTTCCTTTCGGGGGCGTGCAAGGTGCCAGTTAAACCCAGCACTTGCACCGAGCTGGTGGGTTTTACCCAGCCAGGGAAGGTGGGCGGAGGCCGAGAGGAGCAGGAGCCGCGAGCAGCCCCGGATGGGTACCCCGCTGCCCCGCGGACTTGGCCCACCGTGTGGCGGCCGGGCCTCCAGGACAATGGAGCGGACACTGGCCGGCGGGGGTCGCGGTCAGGGGTCAGTGGGATCAGGGCAAGAGGCCACAGCCAGGGAGCCCACCTTCACCCCTACATCTTTGTTCTCTGAAGTAGTCGCTCTTTTTCATCCCCAAAGGAAAAAGAGAAGGAAGACGGCCCCCTGCCGCCCCAGGAGTGGTCGAGTAGGTGACCGCGCCTCTCCTCCCGTCTCCCGCAGCCACGACAGGCTCCCAGGTCCCTCTAAACTGCCAGTTCCGCCTCAACTCGACCGGGTCCAGAGTTCAGAGGCGTTCTGCTCTCTGCCCGCGTTCACACACCTCCCCGTCCCCCTCCCGGGAAAGGACCGCCAGCGTCCTCTCCACGCCCCCCTCTCCACGCTGGGACTCGGGCTGGGGACCCCGCGATGTAGGTGCGAGCACCCGCCACCCTCCCGGAGTCGCCAGCGCCGCGGGCCAGGGGGCGGGGGGCGCATGTGCGCCCCGCCGACCTCTGGACCCGGGGCGAGGCTGCTCGTTCGACTGCCCCGCGCTGGGGAGCGCGCCCGGAGCCCCGCCGCCGCCCTACCTTGCTGTAGAAGGGTCCACGGGAGCCTCGTGCGGCCGGCGGCGCGAACGCGGGTCTTGGCTCCGGGTGCGCTGCGGAGGGCGAGCGGGGGCGGCGGTGCGCGGGGGCCGCGGGTGCGCGGGTCCCCTGCGCCCAGGGTCGCGGCACGCTCGGGCGGGCGCGGTGCGCGCAGCCGGGCCGCAGGGAGGCTGGCCACGGCCGCTCGGAGCCCGGTGTGGGCTGGGCTCGCTCGGCCCGCCTCCGGGACCCGCGGCCACACTCGCCCCTCCCCGCGCGCCCCGCCGGCCGCCCGGCTCGGCTCCAGGTCTCGGGGGGCGCCGCCTGCCCCCCTCACTCCGCGTCTGGCTGGCCCGCGGCTCCTGCCTCGGCCAGGATGCGGAGCCCGCCTCCCTCCCCTCCCGCGGAGTGGTCGCTCCAGGTCTCCGGCCGCCCTCCTTCCCACGCTTTCACGCGCTGAGACCGCGCCTCTCTCTCCTCTTCCTGCTCCTCCGATCCTCCCCTTCGGGTTCTCCCGCCTCTCGCTTTGCTGACAATCTAAGAATGGGGCTCACTCGTCCAACTTTTCCTTCCTGACTCCTGCAAGAAGCGAGGGAGCTGGAGGGGAAGGAGGTGGCCGCCACGCGGGTCCTCCCCGCTGTGGCCGGGAGTTGGGACCCGGAGCGGGCATCCCCCTTGGGCAGTCCAACCAGAACAAAGGCCATCGCGGGGACCCTGCGGTTGTCACCAGATGAGATGAGTGACCCTTTTAAAGATACAGAGGCCAAACAGCCCTTCCTGCCCTCGTACTTGAGAGCCCTGAATTGTCCTGAATTCTCCAAAATATGAATTTTGGCGTGGGACAAGATAAGCTTGGGCAAGCTCAAGCCTTTCTCTGGGGATCTGCTCTCTGTGGCGATTTTCATGACAGAATAGAATTCCACACCTAACCCCCCCAAAAACTTTTGTTCCTGTTTGCCCTGTAAACATGTTTCACTGTCCACGTTTTGCCGTGAGAGCTATAGGCTATATTAATTCTGGGGTTAATATGATACACATACACACACACACACACTTTATAATATATTATAGCAAAGGGCCTTGTATATAACACATACGCAATAACTTTATCCAAATGAGTTTATAATCACATTAATTATTCAGATTATTCTCATCTAAATAAAACATGTGATACATGGGTATATGAAAAATAGTCTGGAGTTCTCTGCTGGAAATGCAAAATTTCAGATTTAAGTGACGTTATATACTGCACGTTCAGGAATGGATTAAATGATGATTCTGAGATCCTATATTAATTTTCATTTATATTCCGTGTTTTTCTGTGACTTGAGATACATTTTGTGACTGTTAGGACAATGAATTAGCTTACCTTACACACTATGAGATGATATGGAGATGTTTTCCAGACATGATGTGACAAGAATATAGTCCCAAGTCAGATTTAATTCTTGCAAAAATAATTTATAAGGTCATTGAATTTATTAAAGCAGTTCAACAATAGTACTAAGGATAATATGGACTAGTAAGAATGGCTCTGAATGAAAAGTAAAATAAATATTTCAACACCTAATTGTTATCTTGACATTTTATACACTGGCACCAAGAAATAGCCATGCGCTGATTACCCATTTCTATATTTATTGTGTTGCATTTTATGTGAAACCATTCCATTTTTCTCTATATTGTAAGATTTCTCTAGTAGAAGAAATTTGCACAAATTTACCAAAAGTTAGCTCTGGTAACCAGCACTTTTTTTTTTTTTTTTTTAAGATTTAACTTATTTATTTTAGAGAGAGAGAGGAGAGAGGGCAAGGGAGAAGGAGAGAATCTCAAGCAGACTCTGCACTGAGTGCAGAGCCCAATGCGGGACTCGATGCCAGCACCCTGAGATCATGACCTGAGCCAAACCAAGATCGCACCCCTGGTAACCAGCACTTAAAACTCTACAATCAAACGAGAGATGTCAACTAATATACTAACATGGATTGGGCAGGAGAGTTTATGTTCGGTATCACTGAAGTGCTTATATTTCTGAAATATAGGTTATATAGTTGACATATGTTTCTATCGGTTATATATCTAAGGGTCTACATTAGTACCTTATAAGAGGAAAGTAAAAGGGAAATATGTAAAGAAAAACCCATATATCATGAGCAGTATCATGTCTGTATTCTAGCTCTTCCCACCACATTCTGCCTCATCCTTTACCACAGTGGCTTTAAATACACAACTGACTTTGATATCAGGTTTTAAAAAAATAATTCTGCTATCCAGGCATATGGGTAACATATTATTAAGAATGTCAATATTGGTTCAGTTCCCCGAAGGTAACTCCTGCCGTTGGCGAGTGCTCTGTTTACATGGAGAGGTCTGATGCTGGAATAGTGATTATTTTGCGAGCGCAGAAGCAGGCATTACCCAGCTCAGCAGCCCCATGAGGTACATGCTAGTAAAAGAAGAATGTCATAATCAAAAACTAATGATGTAATGTATGGTGATTAACATAACATAATAATAAAAAAAAAAGAAGAATGTTGTAAACAGAAACCCCACAGAACCTGGCCACGTGCACATCCTGAATTAAAGTTTTTGTCACTTTCCAGAACATAAATGATTAAGCTTCATCTTATGGAAAAGTCTGTGCAAAGAATTCCTTGTGCTTTACTACGCTCATAATCTACTGCCCCGCTAATATACCTTTCTCAAATGAACTGGAAATTCAAACCCAGAAATAAAGTAATTTACTAATTCTTAATAGTTTGGGGAACAGAGACACTCGCGTCCAGATTAGTCACATCCCTAAAGTGTTGGTAGGAGCCAGCAAATGGAGAATTTCATACGTATTACTGAGGACCACAGTATCATTTTCTAAATCACTACACAGTTTTAACCCCTGGTTTACCATCTGTATAAAAGTCCAATTTTTCTATTTGCTATGGACTGAAGGTTTGTGTGCCCCCAAAATTAGTATGTTGAAATCCTAACCCCCAGTGTGATGGTGTTAGAAGGAGGGGCCTTTGGGAGGAGACTAGGTCACGAGGGTGGAGCCCCCCCCAAGGGGATTGGCGCCCTTATGAGAAGAGACGGAGAGCTTGCTTGTCTGCTCTCAGCTGTGTGAGGACAATGACAACACGGTCTCCTGTAACCCAGACAAGGGTCTCCCCCTCGACCCCCTGTGCCAGACCCCCCATGCCGGACCCTGATGTCAGACCACCAGCTTCCAGAACTGAGAAATAAGTTTGTGCTGTTGATAAACCACCCAGCCTACGGTCACTTGTCATAGCAACCCAAGCTGACTAAGATACTATCCTATCAATTATTGAGGGAGGGCTGTAGCCATCCCCTACAGTAACTGGTGAACGTCCATATTTCTTCTTTCAGTTTTGTCAGTTTTCACTTCACGTATTTAGGATTTCTGTTTTCGGTGCATAATGCTTAGAATTGCTATTGATCCCTTTATCGTTTGGAAATAATCTTCTTTATCCCTAGTAATATTCCTTGAGATGAAGTTTACTTTTCCTTATATTGATATAGCCACTCCAGCTTTCTTTGGATTAGTGTTAGCCTAGTATCTCATCTTTTCACTGTTAAACAATTTGGATCTTTATATTTAAAGTGTGATTCTGTTGGAGGTGGGCATCGAGAGGATGTACGTGACCGCCAGTTGACCTGTGAGCTGGCCCAGGGCAATCGGAGGCTCCTCACCCTCTCCTGAACTTGGAAATGTGCATTCTGCCCTCCGTTCCTACAGTGGGAGCCATTTTCACGGGCACGGCCCTGAGCCAGCAAGGATGCTGTTAAGATCATCTGGACGGTCGGCGTGACTGCCTGCAGGTAAGCCTCCGTATAAACTTTAAGATTCTGGTGGGCAGATGCAGAGATCTGCTCAGTTGGCCACAGCCCAAGACAAGCCTCATACATAAAGCTTCGCTTATGAAACTTCCACCTGCCCATCTGGAGTGGCCAGTCTCTTTCTTCTGTCTCTCCTGCCCTCTGGCTATGGGAGCCGGTTCCAGATTTTACCCGGAGGCTTCCGAGTTTGCAAACCAACAGATTCTTATGGAAACCCATATAATGAGGTTTGTTTTTTTTTATCCAATGTTACAATCTCTGCATTTTAATTGGAGTGTTTGGGCAATTTACATTTATCTCAAGCATACATAAAGTATAAGAATTTTACATCCAAAAAAAAAGAAAGAATTTTACCTCAGTGTTCTTCCATATATTCCGTATATGGACTGAAGTCACAGGGCCTAGGAATAGGGCTGTGACTTAAAGGTTGGCTACAACTGGTTTGCTCATACAATTAGGAAGTGTAAAGAAAGTAATTTCACTCAGTGTAATCTCTTATGGAAAAGTCTATCTGTATAGTATGCCCAATTGTTGCACAAAAGGATCTTTACTTAGAAAAATATGCAAATCATAAGACACAAATAGACATCTATTATTTTTTTTTTACTCCAGACAATCTATTAAATAATATCAAAGCCACAGAGATGTCTCAATGATATCTTTAGGTTACCAGTCACTTATTTGAGAGAGAAAAGTAATTGGCGATTAATGTACAAATGCCAAAAAATAACAGCAGTTGGCTAATTCTCAAAGTGGAAACATTTATTTTGTTTAGAGTCTGTTGGTATAGAAATGCCACCCTCCTCTCGGACAAGTGAAGTCGTTTGTTAGAACCACAGGCTCATATTCACCGCCTGCTCAGGTGCTTTGCTTAAAATCAATAATGCCTTGCCATTGAGAGAAGTTCTTCAAGATGCAAATCACTAATTAATGTTGAAAAAAGAGGGTTAAAAATCCAGTTTTTCTTTAATAATGAAAATAGTTTGTTAAACAATTTTCCTTGAAACATACACTTACTCTAACTTTTCATTCATATTTTTTATTTAAACACACATAAGCATTCAACAAGTACCAGCATTCAATGTGTGCATGACTAATTGCTATTTATTCTAAATTTAACTTTGGTTAAGTATTGGCTTTAGCCTGTATCAGACACACGGGATTAAATGTGCCCAGACAAATGATTAAAAACATAGTAACAAGGTAAGCTAAAGTTTTACTAGTTAAAAAAGCAGACATGAGCCAAAGGCAAAGCATATCAGTTCAACAAATATAAGATAGAGCTATCCCCGAGGAATTGGTAGGGTAAGAAACCAGCCATACCTCTGTCAACACGTGTCATGTGATCAAGGATTCATACAGCCACAAAGAGGTAGTCTAACTGAACTGGGCAGTACATTATTTTATCTTCAGAGTTCAGAAAGCTCTCGTCATACATCTAAGTTTGCGTACTTTTTTCAGAAGAATGAGACACATTAATTTTAAATACCGTGGTGTAACAGGGGCCCCTTGGTGGCTCATTCAGTTAGGTGTCCGACTCTCAGTTTCCTGCTCAGGTCATGATCTCATAGGTTGTGAGACTGAGCCCCACGTCGGGCTCCTCGCTTGGCGGGGAGTCTGCTTGAGATTCTCTCCCTCTGCCCCTCCTCCAACTCGCTCTCGTTCTCTCTCTAAAATAAATAAGTAAATCTTTAAAAATACATACAAACATGCATACATACATACATACCGTAATACAACAAATCCCAGTTCTTTACAAAAACTCTATGTTAAATATTCCATATATTTTAAATTAGTAACTGCAACACCCATACAGATCAGTCCTGAAGAATGAACCAACATTTGCCTGAGTTTTGTTTGTGAGTTTTGGGTACAGAGCTACTCTGTAACTAAATAGACATAAGGTGTGAAAAATACAGGCTCCTGCAATGTTTGCAGCTGGTGGTTTGAAATGTCTACTCTGCAATTGCTGTTCTGCTATTGTTTTCCAGATTTTGAATAGGTAGGAGACACAGGACATTCCTAAAGGATTTTTTAAAGATTTTATCTTTAAATAAAAAGAGAGGGGCAGAACTCTGGAAAACAGTATGGAGGTTCCTCAAAAAGTTGAAAAAAGAGCTACCATATGATCCAGCAATTGCACTACTGGGTATTTACCCCAAAGATACAAAAGTAGGGATC
>NW_027880450.1:0-246 GCF_054177405.1 Leptonychotes weddellii | reverse complement strand
AATCTTTCCATCTGACCAATCCTGTTTCTCCCCCTCCCTTCCCTTCACTGCTTATGCCTCATGTCCCAAACCTTGTCTGGGTATCTGCTTCTTCCTGAGACCCTATACTAGGATTTAATAATCCATTAAGTAGCTTTAGTGACACTAGCCTTGTGTAAGTGTCAGCCTTGTGTTAGAAAGCCTTAAAAATGGAATTCTTGTTGCACTGTCTGCTGTGAGCACCTACAAGAGATGGCAGACATGATT
>NW_027880449.1:0-246 GCF_054177405.1 Leptonychotes weddellii | reverse complement strand
GTTTTTCTTATAGAGAGCACACATTACTTTTATAATCAGAAAACAATAATAATAAAGGATTTGCAGTGCTTTGGTGAGCTCCAAATATCAGGGTGTCAATCTCCCACCTCATTCACATTCTTTCCATTTATTCATTCAACAAATGCTCTCTAAGGCCTTCTCTGCACCACAGCCCATGCTGGGCCTTGAGCTCCTGGAATCCAGTGAGGCGTGGTCCCAGCTGTGAGGAGCTTACAGATGTTAGAG
>NW_027880448.1:0-246 GCF_054177405.1 Leptonychotes weddellii | reverse complement strand
TGTAGTTTCCAAAGCACTTTCGTAAGCAGGACAAAAATAATGTATCGTGTTACTAATGTATTAGACAGTGTGCCAAGCACTGAGCTGCACTCCTGTGAGGGGGGTTTCATTATTACTCCCATTTTGCTGATGAAGAAACTAAGGCTCAAAGAGGTTGCCTGACATCACATAGCCAAGAACGGGCAGAGCTAGGATTCACTCCTGCCTGTGTGACCCCAGACTCGACTCTACGTGGTCCTGTTTGCT
>NW_027880447.1:0-246 GCF_054177405.1 Leptonychotes weddellii | reverse complement strand
GATAAATGTCATTTCCCCATCTAAAGACAGCCTATGGATGTGCAAAGTTTCCTCCTAGTTCTATTGCTTTTATGACTGCAAAAACCAATGGTGGTGGTTTTTCACTATGTCATTTAAGGGCAGACAGAGTAGGGGTGGGGCGGGGAAGGCAATGGGAGGGAGGGAACATGGAAATGTGGTTGCTGTTGTAACAAAAGCACCAGGGAGTCCGAACTTTTCTTGTGTATCTGGTTTGGACAGTATGCT
>NW_027880446.1:0-246 GCF_054177405.1 Leptonychotes weddellii | reverse complement strand
TCAACAGGCAGAAAGCTCCATTTCTCAACCAGTCATGCCTTGGGATCCCCCGGGGAGGTTTTCATTGTTGTTGCTGTTCTTAACAATACAGACAGATTCCTGGCCCTGCCCCTCTCCTATTAAGAACAGGGGTCGTGGTGGCAGGGGATCAGGCAGGTGTAATTTGAAAGAAGCTCCCTGGGTGATTCCAAGATCACCGAGCCTCCCCTCCCCGAGGCTGGAGATGTTCCCCTGCCTGTGTGAGCC
>NW_027880445.1:0-246 GCF_054177405.1 Leptonychotes weddellii | reverse complement strand
TATCTTTACCTTATTCTCTGTGTCTCTTTCTTCCTAACCACCCTCTCTTTTTTTTTTTTTAATCCGTGATGGCATATGTTTCGATTCTTTGAACTGATTATGAATCTTGCCAGTTCCCTCACTTATAAGTTGAATGAAATCATTTGTATGTGTTTTTATCTTTGTATGGGTTGTGATTTTCTCCTTTTTTAAAAAAATTGTATGCATTTTTTTCGGTGATACAGGTCTGTGATTCATCAGTCTTAC
>NW_027880444.1:0-246 GCF_054177405.1 Leptonychotes weddellii | reverse complement strand
TTTAATTCATTCATTCTGTTGACAGAGTAACTTGTTTCTTAAAAATCAGTCCAGGAAGCCAATAAAAGTATTTCATGGAATTGTTTCTTTTTTTTTAATGGAAATAGAATGGAGCTTCCTTAACATGACAAATGTTTTCTATCACACACCAACAGCAGTTTATACTTAATTGCAAAATACTTAATTCTCTTTAAAACTAGAAATAAATCAGAAAGAGAGCTATTTACACTTGCATGTAATAACACA
>NW_027880443.1:0-246 GCF_054177405.1 Leptonychotes weddellii | reverse complement strand
GGTGGGGTGTGGGAGGATGGGTTGGCCTGGTGGTTGGTATTGAGGAAGGCACATTCTGCATGGAGCACTGGGTGTTATGCACAAACAATGAATCATGGAACACTTCATCTAAAACTAATGATGTAATGTATGGGGATTAACATAAGAATAAAAAAAAAAGAAAAAAAAAAAAAGAAGCACATCAGCATTTTCAGGTTCGGGTTCCCAGCGGTTCCCCTTAGGTGGGATGTGTGATGCATTACTTTT
>NW_027880442.1:0-246 GCF_054177405.1 Leptonychotes weddellii | reverse complement strand
GAGTAGTTTCATATCATGTACGCTTTTATCAAATGTTTATTGTCGGAAAAAAAAAATAGATGAATGGGAAGGAAGGAAGAAATAAAGGGAAACAAAGAAGGAAGGGGAGAAGGAAAGAAGGAAGGAAGGAGGGAGAAAGGACATTATCACAAAATGTCTTCACTCAGAAACGTCTACTATAAACACGTGGTGCTCAAGGCCGGAGCAAGATGGTGGAGGAGTAGGAGACCTGGATTTCGTCTCCTC
>NW_027880441.1:0-246 GCF_054177405.1 Leptonychotes weddellii | reverse complement strand
TACATCACCTTCTCCCCTTTTTGTGTCCTTGTAAAATCTCCCTCTGCCTCCCTCTTAAAAGGATACAGGTGATGGCATTTAGGACCCAGCTGGATAATCCAGGATAATCTCTCCAACCCAACCTGCTTCACTCAATCACATCTGCAAGACTTGACCACACACTACCATAGGCAGTACATGGACAGTTTTCGGGGATTAGTGCCTAGTATCTTTGGGGGCCACCATTCAGCGCCCTGGAGGTGTCAT
>NW_027880440.1:0-246 GCF_054177405.1 Leptonychotes weddellii | reverse complement strand
TTCCTGCCCCCCCCACCATGCAGCAGGGGGCGGGCTCTCCCCAAAGGCACTCGGTCACTCTGTATCCCTGGCCTGCTGTGCCCTTCCTTCTTCTTGGTGTTCAAGACCTAGTTCGAGGCCATCTTCTCTGTGAAGCCTGGCTCAGCATCTCCTGGCAGAGCTACTTTTCCTTTCCTGTCCCTGGCAGCATTTGGTATTCATGTGGAATGATCTGTTTACAGGTCCTTGTCCCCTCTCTGGACACGG
>NW_027880439.1:0-246 GCF_054177405.1 Leptonychotes weddellii | reverse complement strand
TTGAAGATCAAATTGGCTTTATTCAACAATTCATGAATTAGGCAGCATCCCATCTAAGAACTAGACAGGTGCTTCAAGGAGTTGTACAAAATGGAAGGTTTTTATAGGCAGAAGGAGGGTGGGGCAGGGAAGTTATGAGCAAAAGAAAAAGAAGGGTTGTGTCAGGTTGGTTCATCTTCTTTTGAAAGAAGGGATGACAGGGGTCATATCATGCTGATAACCTCACTGGTGCAGATCAGGAAAGTA
>NW_027880438.1:0-246 GCF_054177405.1 Leptonychotes weddellii | reverse complement strand
TCCTTTTTGCCCCTTGTTTCAATAATTTCACTTAATAGTTAACAGCCACATAGCTTGTGGTTTGAATCTTCCGTTTACATCATTTGTGCATTGTGCCGATGAGGGATAAACAACTAAAGTACCTACAGCTCATTTTCTCCTAAACGTAGTGAAGGGAAGTGTGTCAAATTGAGCAAAGCAGAATAACAGAGGTTTGTACATTCTTCATATTCAACGTTTTGCTTTGCCTCTTCAAAATGCAACATT
>NW_027880437.1:0-246 GCF_054177405.1 Leptonychotes weddellii | reverse complement strand
GTCAGAGAGAGAAGCAGACTCCCTGCCGAGCAGGGAGCCCGATGCGGGACTCGATCCAGGGACTCCGGGATCATGACCTGAGCCGAAGGCAGTCGCTTAACCAACTGAGCCACCCAGGCGCCCCAATATTATTTCTTGATTCATAAAATTTTTCAGAATTTCTTATATCCACATTTTTGTTATTAGCAACTTAGCAGACAGTATTGTGCAGGGGAATACATGGCTACCTCGAAAACTGCTACCCAG
>NW_027880436.1:0-246 GCF_054177405.1 Leptonychotes weddellii | reverse complement strand
ATAAACTGAAAAATTGTACAAGTTATTTTTATTTTTCCAGGGACTAAGATCATGTTAACTCTGATAGTAGTTAGTAAAAAGTGCACTTCAGAAAAATTGTGAGGAGATATTATGCCTTAAAATCTCTTTGAACAGTTGTGGAAAACTAGATTTATTCTCTCGTAGGAACTCAGTGGAATTCTGTTAAAGGATAAGTTTACCTACAGTTATTAAGTTTTTATTTTTCCTGATGTAAACAGATTATTT
>NW_027880435.1:0-246 GCF_054177405.1 Leptonychotes weddellii | reverse complement strand
TGTGTTGCCGGCCAGACTCACGCCGCACTCTGCGGCTTCCCACCTCGCCAGTTTCTGACTGACCTGAATGTGAGGCGCCTGTCCCCCCACCTTACCCACTTCTGTAGCAGAACAGCCACCCTCTTCTGATGGCTCCTGGCCCTGCTCCCGCAGTTGACTTGTCTGCACAACCTCAGACCCCCATCTCCGGCTGCCTGCCTGAGACCCAGGCCTGGATAACCCGCCTACACTGTGGGTTAAATATGC
>NW_027880434.1:0-246 GCF_054177405.1 Leptonychotes weddellii | reverse complement strand
TGGGGAAGGGTTTCAAAAGAATCACCCATTTGACAGTGAAAGACTCACACACACACACACACACACACACACACACAAAGATGGAGGTTGGGGGTGTGAGTTATGTAAGAGGCAGACACCTGGTATTCCCACGGTGAGAAGCAGGTATGGGCTGTCCTTGGCACAGTCTTCCTGGCCCCCTGAAGTCTTCCCCCCTTTTCCTTGATTTTTTTTTCCCATTGAAAGTGTCTCTCCCAAAATTTGTAT
>NW_027880433.1:0-246 GCF_054177405.1 Leptonychotes weddellii | reverse complement strand
TCCTCCCTCTGCACTGTGTGTAGGTCCCTACACGGATCTGTCACTTTGTCCATTGCTAATGCTCATTTCCCGTCTGCTGGGAAATGTTCTCCTGCTTGAGAGTTAGGACCTGTGTGAGCTCTTTCCCGATGACAAAGTAGCTGATCATATCCATAGGTGCTCTTGGTACGTTAACACAGATACCGAAGATATCATCTGTGGGCCCAGCACTCTGGAGAAAACGCTGTCTAGTTCTTGGCACGATGG
>NW_027880432.1:0-246 GCF_054177405.1 Leptonychotes weddellii | reverse complement strand
TTTTTTTTAAAGATTTTATTTATTTATTTGACAGAGAGAGACACAGCGAGAGAGGGAACACAAGCAGGGGGAGTGGGAGAGGGAGAAGCAGGCTCCCCGCAGAGCAGGGAGCCCGATGCGGGACTCGATCCCAGGACCCTGGGATCATGACCTGAGCCGAAGGCAGTCGCTTAACCAACTGAGCCACCCAGGCACCCTCAACTAAAAGATTTTTAAAAATTCAACTACCATTATTTGAGAGCTCAG
>NW_027880431.1:0-246 GCF_054177405.1 Leptonychotes weddellii | reverse complement strand
GGGTATTAAAGAGGGCATGTTCTGCATGGAGCACTGGGTGTTATATGCAAACAATGAATCATGGAACACTATATAAAAAAATAAATAAATAAAAAAGAAATAAGTATTTCTTATTATGGGTCACAGTCCAAAAGTTTTGAAAAATATGGGCTCATAAAATAAATTGATAATCCTCTTCCTAAATGTTAGTTTTAAAGTGGAGGCCCCAGGTATTTTTTTTAATCAATAGATAATTTATGCATTATC
>NW_027880430.1:0-1690 GCF_054177405.1 Leptonychotes weddellii | reverse complement strand
CTACAAAAATGGCAGAAGAATCCTTCCAGTTTGGTTTCATTGTCCTGACAACCTCACCTGGCATCATGGACCATGAAGAAGCAAGACGAAAACGCACAGGAAGGAAAATCCTGGCGTTCTTTGTCTAGGGATGTAATACATACCTGCAAATAGAATGCCTCAAAAACAAAAACAGAACAAAACAAGATTAGTGTCACTTTAAAATATCCTGATCGAAGCATTAAATATTACTCTCTTTATTAGATATTCTCAAATCCACATTTAAACATGTCTTATATGACGATGTGGGATGTACAGCACTTCCACTACATGCATAAGCCCCCGAGGAAGATAATTTGTGTGAATTTAATTGGCCTCCTTTTTTTTTTTTTTTTACAGAATGCCATTTTTCCTGAAGGAATGAATGAAAGAGAAACTTGGAATATTTGGACTAGGAGATTTGGCAGACAGTTTCTGGAAAATGAACAGGAACTTACCCTTTCATGAACATCAAGTCACATATGACAGCTGAGAGTACGTGTTGCCTTGATCAAATGTAAGCTCTCAAGAGAAAATCAGAACTTTGGGAAAACTGTGATCCACCAAGAAACGACAGTTTCTCACTCCTGACACACTTTTCTGTTGGGATCTGTGGTAATAATAAAACAAATCTGACTTTTTGATAATTCAATTCCAGTCTAATCAACACTGGAGCACGTATATAAGTTCATGAAACAACACATTCCTTTAAAAAAAAAAGTCATGCATTAGTACAAGATCCATTCAGTGTGCAAGATGGGCCTGTGGATTTTAATGTAACAGAGAAGGACATAGTCATGATACAATTTCACGTTCCACTTTGCAAATAAATTACAGAAAGAGTTGTGTAGTTTTAATGTAGTATCTAAGATGAACATAGAGAAGTATCCGAAAAGTTTATGAAACATGCTATTCTGCCCTATTTGTGCAAGTGTGTAAATTTTTTCATACATTTCAATAAATGCAGAAGCAAATCTGAAGGTGCAGGGGTGTTCTAAGGAAACAGACAAGAAAGAGACTTGCAAAAATGTAAAACGCAACAAAACCACTCTTCTCACCATGCTGCTTATTTCGGAAATACTTATTTTTCATAAAAATAATATTTGTTTTCATGCCATGGGTTATTAATATGATTCTAAATGAATTAATGAATTTCTCAACCTGTTTTATTCTTACTATGGTAAATACCGATAGATATAACCCACAGACCCAAAATATCCTTGGGATCCTCAGTAATCTGTGAGACTGTATAGATATCCTGAGAACACGATGTTTTGAGAATCACTGACTCACACTGCTCCTGGGCCACGACTCAGGGAGACAGTGTGACAAAGAGCGCGCCGTGCAGTAGGTGAGGGGTCGGGGCAAAGTCCCAGGTCCCTGCGCCTGCCTCTCAGGGTCTCAGGCCCCAGGGCGGTGTCTGGGGTGGGGAAGCCCAGCGCCGGGGAGTCCCCATCTCCCCGGTTTCACTTCTCCCTCTCACAACCTGTGTCGGGTCCTCCTGCCTGGAGACTCCTGACAAGGCGCCGGTTCGCATTCCCATTGGGTGTCGGGTTTCTGGAAAAGCCAATCAGCGGCACCGCCGTTCCCGGTTATAAAGTCTCCGCACCCGCCCCGGGAGCCCAGCGGCGACTCACAGTCTCCCCAGACCCCGAAGATGCAGGTCGTGATG
>NW_027880429.1:0-246 GCF_054177405.1 Leptonychotes weddellii | reverse complement strand
TTGGGAGAGTGGAAAGTAGATGAAGAGGGTCCTGAGCACCTGGGTTGGGGGGTGGACTGCTCCAAAGACAATTTCTTCCTCTGTTGTAGTTTTCCTCAGGGCATTATTTCTGCAGCATTCCCACCTGCCAGAGGGTCACAAGCCACTGTGGTCTTCCTGTTCTTAATGCTAACCCAATTCTTTTTTAAATCTTTTTTTTTTAAAGATTATTTATTTATTTATTTGAGACAGAGAGAATGAGAGACA
>NW_027880428.1:0-246 GCF_054177405.1 Leptonychotes weddellii | reverse complement strand
TGATGGAATTTGGATGGTGCAGATAAAGGGAGAAGACATTAGAGAGCGAGAACAAGATGAATAAGTGTCTGGAGGCAAGAGAAGAGAGTATTCATGGACTCTGGAGAAAAATGGGTCACTTCTGCATTTTATCCTTCTCAAATACCGTTTCTCTCTGACTCTTCAGCAGGAAATTGGTGATGTTTCTCTCTTTACACCTGTATCTATCAAGATCAGACAGTTTTTGCTTTATTTCCCTTTCTCTCC
>NW_027880427.1:0-246 GCF_054177405.1 Leptonychotes weddellii | reverse complement strand
CCCCCCCCCGGTTCTCTCATGGAAGACAGGCCTGTGGTGCTTGCACAGCTCAGGGGAGGTGGGATCCACACACAAGGACCCTGGCCATGTCCAGGCCACTGTGGGCGGCACTCCTCGAGAGGAAGGGTGGGGGCTGGCATCATCCCCACACGTGGGGGTTCCTGAGTATGCAGAACGCCTCCAGCTTCTCCAGCTGGTGCTCAAGCCCTCCCAAGCTGCTCGCACAAACGTCTGTTCCTGTGTTTG
>NW_027880426.1:0-246 GCF_054177405.1 Leptonychotes weddellii | reverse complement strand
TAGCACGATTACATGCATGTTTTCAAAAGACCACTCTGGCAACTCTAGTCATGAAGCAGCGGAGGATTTGTTAATCTTTGCCATATCAAAACTTCCTCTGAGAATTTCATGAGAGCTGTAGATTCTCTCCCTGGGGTGGCGGGGAGTGGTGGGAGAAACTGGACATAGGCACAGAATTTTCTAAGCAATCGCGGGGCGGAAGTCAAACTTTCTGAAGCTCACAGACATCAGGAAAGAACGCCTGGC
>NW_027880425.1:0-246 GCF_054177405.1 Leptonychotes weddellii | reverse complement strand
TAAATGGGTTTTCTTCTTAGATGTAATGCACCTTTATAAAAGTATGAATTGTCAGTAAAATGGCTGAATTGTGTAGCAGAAACCTGAATACCTAAATACGAGGAATACGTAAGAAATTTGCATGCATCCAAAATAGTGTGCTGGTGTAATGTCCGTAAAACAGGGTAATGGTAGTCACATCTGTAAGACCACCACCCACATCTCGCCCTCCGAGTCCTGCTACCATCCAGACTACAGCCGTCTTTG
>NW_027880424.1:0-246 GCF_054177405.1 Leptonychotes weddellii | reverse complement strand
GTGGCTCTTGGCCCAGCCACCTTGCTGAGCCTGGCCTTCCCTGTCTGTTCATTACAAGTAAAACATAGGTTCATTCATTCACGCTCCGAGCAGATTCATACCGAATGCCTCCTATGGGCCAGGCAGTGTTCAAGCCCTGGGCACACAGAGTGAATGAACAGATAACAGCCCTCGTGGAGCTTAGGGGATAGTGGAAGTAAACACGAATTTTAAAAAGGTAAATTACGTAGTATGTCAGAAAGGCGT
>NW_027880423.1:0-246 GCF_054177405.1 Leptonychotes weddellii | reverse complement strand
TGCTGATTCATGTTCCATGGTGTAGACACGCCACATCTGGTCTATCCGGTCACCAGCCGATGGACATTAGGCCATTTCCACTGTTTGGCTACCGGGAATCACACTGCTGTGAACATTCACATCCAAGAATTTGTGTGGACATTTATTTTGATTTCTCTTGGGTAGATTTCTAAGAGAGGAATTACTGGAGTCAGGTGATGAGATTGTTTTGCTTTCTTTAAAAACTCTGTTGGCGGTGGGGTGCCT
>NW_027880422.1:0-246 GCF_054177405.1 Leptonychotes weddellii | reverse complement strand
CCAAGGGCAGGAAAAGATTCTCTTCAAGCTTCCTCCCATTTTCCCCTCCAGTTACTGTGATTATATGTTTTATATAAATCTTGGGGTTGCCGTATTATAATAATAAGTACTCATCTCTGAGGACCCTGGACGTTTGAATAAACCAAGAAAGGGAGGTAAATTTTGATATCAAGTTATCCCAGAAAATCAGGAAACTAATGGAGAACTATAAGCATAGAGACCTATTACTCTGGCACCCTGGACTTG
>NW_027880421.1:0-246 GCF_054177405.1 Leptonychotes weddellii | reverse complement strand
TTTTTTTTTTAAAGATTTTATTTATTTATTTGAGAGAGAGAATGAGAGAGAGAGAGAGCATGAGAGGGGGGAGGGTCAGAGGGAGAAGCAGACTCCCTGCCGAGCAGGGAGCCCGATGCGGGACTCGATCCCGGGACTCCAGGATCATGACCTGAGCCGAAGGCAGTCGCTTAACCAACTGAGCCACCCAGGCGCCCTAGAATCTCCAGTTCTATGTTGAATGGAAGTGGCAGGAGATGACATCCT
>NW_027880420.1:0-1690 GCF_054177405.1 Leptonychotes weddellii | reverse complement strand
ACCTTAGAACACTTTTGCTCTGAGCTACCTGCTGTTGTTGGTGTGTGTTTGAGTTCTACATGCTTGTAACTTCCAAGCTGTTTCCATTGTCTTACACAGTTAACATTGTTTAGTGTTACCCACATAGTCGCCTCTCTCTCTCTGCCCACCGTCCCTTCTGCACCTCATAAGTTCAGTCTGGGGCTCACTTTCTTTCTTTTTTTTTTTTCTTAAAGATTTTTATTCATTTATTTGAAAGAGAAGAGAACACAAGCAGGTGGAGGGGCAGAGGGAGAGGGAGAAGCAGGCTCCCTGCTGAGCAGAGAGCCCGACGTGGGACTCAATCCCAGGACCCTGGGATCATGACCTAAGCCGAAGGCAGACGCTTAACCAACTGAGCCACCCAGGCGCCCCGGTCACTTTCTTTCTGTCTAAAGTGTATCCCTGGGAAATTGCTGTCATGAGGGTCTGTGGGTGGCAAAGTTTCTCAGGTTTTGTCTGTCTTACAATGTATTTGTTTTCCTCTTATTCTAAGAATAACCTCAGCAAAAAGCAGTTATCAAACACACAGAAAATACTGAGTCACAGCGATGTTCGCACAGCCTTGTTGATGACACACAGAAACAAAAGAGCAAAAACCCTACGTGTCTGGTAGAAGGGGAGGGGCTTATCAGACAGATACATCCATCTGACATATTATATAATCATAAATTATGTTTTTAAAGATAATGAGGTGGCACAAGATCATGCTCACACACAGTCCTAAGTGAAAAAAAGCAATGTAACTAAATTCTATGTACAAGATGGTCCACCCACAAGGACACCCTCAAAAAAGACTGAGGAAAATTAAAATTATTTGCCTCTCAGTTGCTGTAGTGCTAGCCTACTCTGATTTTTATTTTTATGCTTTTCAGTATTTTATACTTTCTGCAGAAGAAAGCCCAGCATTTATAATTAGAAGCCAGTTATTTATTTTTTTAAATTACTCATAATCAAAATGATGTTCAAGAAGATTGGATAATTTACACTCACTTTCCACCCCAGCAGCGTATGAGTCGCAGTTATATTTTTAATGTTTGCCAATTTTATAAGTATACCCTAGTATTTGTTATTTCCATTTCCATTTTTTTATTGGTATTGAAGTCAAATGCTTTGTGTGTGTTTATTGACCATTTGTATTTTTCTTTCACTGAAGCATTTGTTCATACCCTTTGTCAGTTTTTCAGTTACATTCCTCATGATTTCCCTGTTGATTTGAAAGCACTCTTTATATATTAAGAATATTGAGCCTGCCTTTTTTCACAGTGTTTTCCAACTTGTTTTTTTTTTTTAATATTGTTTATAGTGACTTAGGTTGTTTTTAATGTTTCATTTTAAAAATAATTCATGGACACCTTTTGGAAGAAAAAGGGCCAAACTGTGGAAAGAGCCAAGATGCCCTTCAACAGACGAATGGATAAAGAAGATGTGGTCCATATATACAATGGAATATTACTCAGCCATCAGAAAGGATGAATACCCAACTTTTACATCAACATAAATGGGACTGGAGGAGATTATGCTAAGTGCAGTAAGTCAAGCAGAGAAAGTCAATTATCATACGGTTTCACTTATTTGTGGAACATAAGGAATAGCATGGAGGACATTAGGAGAAGGAAGGGAAAAATGAAGGGGGGAAATCGGAGGGGGAGAGGAACCATGAGAGACTATG
>NW_027880419.1:0-246 GCF_054177405.1 Leptonychotes weddellii | reverse complement strand
TCTGATTACAGTTCCTTTCTTTGGCATCTATCTTCCCCCTTAGAGATAGCAACTGCACCTTTTCTTTCACCTGCTTGGTTTTACATGTACTGATCAACGCAGGCTCTGAGATGTCAGAAAAGGTCCGCAAAGCTCCCTCGGTGCAGTCTGACGCAAGAGGTGATCCAATGGTTTCAATTCCTTTTTTCTTGAAGACAGGCCTCCGTCAGGCCTGTCATTTTCCTACTTCATCTACACTGATTATTC
>NW_027880418.1:0-246 GCF_054177405.1 Leptonychotes weddellii | reverse complement strand
GAAAAAAAAAGAAGAAGAAGAAGGTAGCGGGAGGGGAGGAATGAAGCGGGGGAAATCGGAGGGGTGGACGAACCATGAGAGAAGATGGACTCTGAAAAACAAACTGAGGGTTCTAGAGGGGAGGGGGGTGGGAGGATGGGTTGGCCTGGTGGTGGGTATTGAGGAGGGCACGTTCTGCATGGAGCACTGGGTGTTGTGCTCGAACAATGAATCATGGAACACTTCATCTAGAACTAATGATGTAAT
>NW_027880417.1:0-246 GCF_054177405.1 Leptonychotes weddellii | reverse complement strand
TGTCTCTCACTATCTCCCTCTCTCTTTCAGATCAATAAATAAAGTCTTAAAAAAAAGTCAAGTTCTCACTCTCAAAATCTCTAGGGGAAAGAAACCAGCATATATGAATATATATATAATTAATATATATATATATATTTTAAAGATTTTATTTATTTATTTGACAGAGAGAGACACAGCGAGAGCAGGAACACAAGCAAGGGGAGTGGGAGAGGGAGAAGCAGGCCTCCCGCTGAGCAGGGAGCC
>NW_027880416.1:0-246 GCF_054177405.1 Leptonychotes weddellii | reverse complement strand
TTGAATCACAGACCTGTACCTCTGAAATAAATAATACATTATATATTAAAAAAAAAAAAGGAGAAGAAGAAGAAGATAGCAGGAGGGGAAGAATGAAGGGGGGGAAATCAGAGGGGAGATGAATCATGAGAAACTATGGACTCTGAGAAACAAACTGAGGGTTCTAGAGGGGAGGCGGGTGGGGGGATAGGTTAGCCTGGTGATGGGTATTAAAAAGGGCACGTTCTGCATGGAGCACTGGGTGTT
>NW_027880415.1:0-246 GCF_054177405.1 Leptonychotes weddellii | reverse complement strand
GGGTGAAAGCATTCTCTTACCATCAAGCATAAACATTAGCTATAGGATTCTGTAGATGCCTTTTTTGTTAGGTTAATGAAATCCCTTTTCTACTTCTAATTTTTGAGCATTTATCATGTGTGGATGTTGAATTTTGTCACAGGCTTTTTCTCCATCTATTAAAATAACCTGTTGGGTTTGTCTTCTTTATTGTTAATACGGTGAATAAATGTGGCTGACTTTCATATATTGAACCAGCCTTGCATT
>NW_027880414.1:0-246 GCF_054177405.1 Leptonychotes weddellii | reverse complement strand
TCTGGACATCATTCCAGGAGCGCTGGGAGGTGTCAGATGGGCTGGATGACTTGGTGTCTCGGCCCAGCAGGTGGCGCTGTGGGACTGGGCCTGTGTGGACAGGCTTCTGGTCCAGACGAACCAGGGAACTACTCTACTCATTCTTGCACACTTGGCAGGCGGTGTCTTCACTGAAGTGTGACTGCAGAACCTGTGTCCCTGCAGCTGCGTGGGGGCTCAGCTCTGACTCCCTCCCTCCTTCCTGCT
>NW_027880413.1:0-246 GCF_054177405.1 Leptonychotes weddellii | reverse complement strand
TGAAAAGGGGTAGGAAGAGACAACGGACAATGCCCAAGGGCACCTTCCTTTTTCAAGAGAAGTGAAAAAGAGTAAGAAGAGAACTAAATCCTCTAAGGTGGGAAGATTGACTTGCGTGCCAGGCCAGGAAACAGGTGTGCACACCAGGTTAAGTGGCAGTTGTTTTGAGGGAGGAGGGAATGGAAGGTTTGGGGTGGAAAATGAGAGGGGTCCTCTGCCCAGATCCATCTGCAATGCAGAACAAAT
>NW_027880412.1:0-246 GCF_054177405.1 Leptonychotes weddellii | reverse complement strand
GATTTCCCCCGCTTCATTCTTCCCCTCCCACTACCTTCTTCTTCTTCTTTTTTTTTTTAACATATATTGCATTATTTGTTTCAGAGGTACAGATCTGAGATTCAACAGTCTTGCACAATTCACAGTCAAATAATGTTTAAGCATGAAGTTGGCCCCATGTGATACGGCTCCATATTAACTACAAGTTTAAAAAAGATGTTTGTCATAGGAAATAGTATTTGTTCATTGGGCTTTAAAATATGTTTT
>NW_027880411.1:0-246 GCF_054177405.1 Leptonychotes weddellii | reverse complement strand
CCTGCCCCTCCTGCCTGCTAAGGGTGCCCACAGTATATATACTGACACTTTGCTAGGGGAATGAAGGGGAAGCCAGGTTTGAAGCACAACACTGAGATTTGGGAAATTCCCCTTGGCCAGAACACAGCATCCAGATCATCAGGTTTTTTCTTGGTGCCCATCTAATTTCCAGCTTGCAGTTGTGCAATCTGGCAGCTTCTGGGAATGTAGCAAACGTGGGGTTTTCTGCCTGTTTTCAGTCTCACT
>NW_027880410.1:0-246 GCF_054177405.1 Leptonychotes weddellii | reverse complement strand
GCGGCCGACGGAGGCCCCTCCCCCGCCGTCTATCCTCCCGAATATCACCTCGGATTCACTTCTCCGCACGTCCTACCTTCCAGAAAGTGGTCGCTTTTCTGATGAGAGAGTTGTTGCTATTCTTTTCTTCGATCTCCTGTTGAGTTTGTAGGTGTTCAGAATGGTTTGATCTCTATCCAGCTGAATTCCTGAGAGGAGATGAAATCCAGGTCTCCTACTCCTCCGCCATCTTGCTCCCCCCCCCGT
>NW_027880409.1:0-1690 GCF_054177405.1 Leptonychotes weddellii | reverse complement strand
GCTTCAATTTCCTTAGTGGTTATAGGTCTGTTCAGGTTTTCTATTTCATCCTGGTTCAGTTTTGTTAGTTGATACATCTCTAGAAATGCATCCATCTCTTCCAGGTTATCTAATTTGCTGGCATAGAGTTGCTCATAATATGTTCTTATAATTGTTTGTATTTCTTTGGTGTTGGTTGTGATCTCTCCTCTTTCATTCATGATTTTGTTGATTTGGGTCATTTCTCTTCTCTTTTGGGAGTTAGGTTTTTTAAGAGACCTACTGAACGCTGGCCTCTCTGAGAGGCACTCTGCTTATCTGATCTGATGCATTCTCACAACATTCTGGAGTGGCTTCTCCTGACTTACGCTAGGCTATCTAACAAGCTCAAATCCCAGTGACTTATAAGACCAGGGGCTTATTTCTTGCTCATATCCGATGTCGGCTTCAGAGGCTGTGGAGCAACTGTGGCTCTTCTCCAAGAGCCTTTTTCATTCTGGGATCCAGGCTGAAACAGAGCCTTCACTTGGCATATGCCCTTCTTGTGGCTGGGGAAAGTCGCGATGGCCAAGGCAAGCACTGGCTCTTTCAGCTTTTGCTCAGATGGGACATGTGCCACATCTGCTCACTTTTGTGTGGCCAAGTTCAAGGTCCGTGGGCACAGCAGCGCACTCCTCCTGCAGAGGAGCATTGTAGGTCACACGGGAATAGCCAGGGGTGTATACTTCTGTTTCGGGAAAGAAGTGTCTATTTGGGAGCAGTAATATAATCTACCATAGTATACCACCCCCATCTAATAAATGAGCAAAGTACACTCAGAGTAGTTAAGTAATTTACTCAAGACCACACAGCTAGTGAGTGTCAAAGGTAAGATATGAATTCGGTTTTATGTGACTCCACCTTCCATTCTTTCCCAGTCTGCCACGCCAGCATTTATGACGCTTCATGTTGACAAGTGTTTGCTGGACACACATTATTATTCCTCTGCTGAGGGCTAGAGGTGAGGGGATGGGAGGACAGGGTCTTGGTCTTATGGAAGATACCACCAACAGGTACAATATAACACGACACTATGTGCTACTGTGTAGTGCAGTCATTTGAAAATGTTTTTGAGCAGCTACTATGTACCAGGTACAACAATAATGATACAAGTGGTACAGAGTGGAGGAGAGAAAGCCTGGGGAGGGGGGGGCAGTGTGCCTGGGCGGCATTGAGCCGAGGCCTGCCTGCCTAGTTGGGGGGCAGGGAGGAGTGGTTTGTGAAAGCTTCACTTCAAGGACCGCCCAGGGAGGTTTGCAAGGGCAATTTATTGGAGACCATCCATCAGATGTTAGAGATGGAGCTCAAGGGGGCACAAACGAAGATGGAAATGAACCTGAGAGGGGGTGAAAAACCCAATAGGAATGAATGCCAAGGAGTTTGGATTGTCTTTGATAGTATTGGGAGCCATCGAAGAGTGGGAAACCTAGGGCAGATACTGTTAGATGTACTTCTAGAAGGGTCACATGGGCGCAGTATAGACCAGAGGATGGCTTAGACAAGCAAGATGAGCAGGAAACCATTGCAGGAGTTCAGGGGAGTGCTTGCACACATCTGAACTGAGGCAGGGACAACTGAACAGGATAGAGATGATGTATGCGAAATGTGCTTTAGGCTGTAAAATTTGAAGTTACCACTCGGTGGATAATTGGATGTGGTGTGTGAGAAGGAT
>NW_027880408.1:0-246 GCF_054177405.1 Leptonychotes weddellii | reverse complement strand
TTACATTCATAGGGCCTCTGTCCAGTGTGTGTCCTTTCATGCATTCGAATGGATTGGCGATGCTTGAAGGATTTCCCACATTCCTTACATTTATAAGGCTTCTCTTCACATTCCTGATACTCATATGGTTTGTGGCCAATGTGAGATCTCATGTGCTTGTTAAAGGATGAATGATACATGAAGACTTGTCCACACAAAGTGCATTTACGTAGTTTTATTCCAGTAGGACTTTTCTTCTTCTGATTA
>NW_027880407.1:0-246 GCF_054177405.1 Leptonychotes weddellii | reverse complement strand
TGAGAAAAGACAAACCTAGATCACTATGTACATCCAAAGAAGATGAATATTTAAGAAATATAAAAACACTGAGGTTTTGCACATCTCAAAAAATATATAATACAAAACAAGACCAAGGACAAAGACAAAAAGGAAAAGGTGGGACCTTCAAGAAACAAAAGTTTGGTGACGAACATACACTTGAAGAAGAATTTCTCCAAAAACCAGTATAAATATTTGGGAAGCAAACAGTAGTTCTTCACACTC
>NW_027880406.1:0-246 GCF_054177405.1 Leptonychotes weddellii | reverse complement strand
GTTGCTCTCATTCTTTGAGGTGTTGAAGTAATAGTATGGCTTCTTCTTCTCCTTCCAAGTTCAGGACCAGATGGGAGGCAGATACAGGAATCAGGCAGATGGAGGTCAAACATCAGCTTTATTGCTGGTGTACCAAGCTGGAAATGGTGTCTTAGATCTGCACCCATGTTTGCCAGGTGGGCTTCTGGATCTTCCACCCAAGCTCTGACCCTGAGATGACTCACTTCTGGCCAGAGGGAAATGCCT
>NW_027880405.1:0-246 GCF_054177405.1 Leptonychotes weddellii | reverse complement strand
TGCCCCCCCCACCATGCAGCAGGGGGCGGGCTCTCCCCAAAGGCACTCACTCGGTCACTCTGTATCCCTGGCCTGCTGTGCCCTTCCTTCTTCTTGGTGTTCAAGACCTAGTTCGAGGCCATCTTCTCTGTGAAGCCTGGCTCAGCATCTCCTGGCAGAGCTACTTTTCCTTTCCTGTCCCTGGCAGCATTTGGTATTCATGTGGAATGATCTGTTTACAGGTCCTTGTCCCCTCTCTGGACACGG
>NW_027880404.1:0-246 GCF_054177405.1 Leptonychotes weddellii | reverse complement strand
CATCTAAAACTAATGATGTAATGTATGGGGATTAACATAAGAATAAAAAATAAATAAATAAATAAATAAAAACGAAAAAAAAAAAAGCAGGTGGAGGTTCAAACTCAAGTGTGTCGGATTTGAATATCTGCTACACTGATTATTTTTTTACTTTCTCTCATTATTGACACTCTCCAAGAATAAGTTGGAACCGATGCAAAACTAAAGTGAAAAAATGCAATACACAGCATTTTTCACCTTTTTTTT
>NW_027880403.1:0-246 GCF_054177405.1 Leptonychotes weddellii | reverse complement strand
GACTTTAGGGCAGCCCCCGGGGTGGAAACCCAGAGCCCCTGGGGCGGAAACCTGGAGCGGCAGGGTCGCACGCGCGCAAACTGGGAGCGGCTGGCAGTTTTAGAAGCACAAAGGGCAGAGACGTGCCCCGACCTGGAGGCAGGACTGGGAGCACTGCGGAGGGGCACACAACCCAGGACGCTGCAGCTTATAGCAGCACAGACAGAAACGGAGACGGTGTGGCCTGGAGAGCTCACTGAAGAACAG
>NW_027880402.1:0-246 GCF_054177405.1 Leptonychotes weddellii | reverse complement strand
CATCCGGCCCTCAGCCCGCCCACCTGCCCGGGGCCATTCACTCACACACTTCCCATTTATTACCACTTATGTCTACCTTCGGCCTCACCCTGGGGTCCAGTTCCCCCCCCCCAAACAACCTCAAGCCTCCTCCTGATTATCTACAAAAAGGACAGGATACCTGTAGAAAGGCTCATTCTGTTTTAATTCAAATGCAAAACAGGATAAATTCTCTCTAGTTTAAAACCCCTTGGCTGGAGGACAGTG
>NW_027880401.1:0-246 GCF_054177405.1 Leptonychotes weddellii | reverse complement strand
CAGGACACCGGACACAAAGCATCACATGGACAGGACAGCTTTGCTCATTGCTCCTTCCCAGCGGCGTCACTACGATTTACCCATTTCGCTGTGCCCCACCTTACGGGGTCCTTCTGGAGACAGCCGGAGCTGTCCATACAACCCTGGCATCAGGCTCCTGGGCGACGTCCAGCTGAGAGACCAGGCGAGCCACACCTCCTCTCGGTCCTCAGTTTCGCATCTGTAGAAGGGGGACAAAGAGGACCT
>NW_027880400.1:0-246 GCF_054177405.1 Leptonychotes weddellii | reverse complement strand
GTGCCGAGGTTCTCATGAGTGCAGAGCCCTCCATTTGTCCAAGGGGCCACGATTAGGGATGTATTTGACCCCACAGCCATCTGGGATAAGCCGCTTTTCAGCCACCATGTCTTCAAATTCATCCGCATTAAACTTAGTAAAGCCCCACTTCTTGGAGATGTGGATCTTCTGGCGGCCAGGGAACTTGAACTTGGCCCTGTGTAGGGCCTCAATCACATACTCCTTGTTCTGCAGCTTGGTATGGAT
>NW_027880399.1:0-246 GCF_054177405.1 Leptonychotes weddellii | reverse complement strand
TGACTTTTTTTTAAATACTGACTTTACGCTCATTCACTTCTGAGACACAAGATGGATTGAAAAACACTGTCACCTATATAATGGTATTAGAAATGGCTTGTCCCTCAGATGTTGGCGGGGATGCAGAGAAAGGGGAACCCTCCTACACTGTTGGTGGGAATGCAAGCTGGTGCAGCCACTCTGGAAAACAGTATGGAGGTTCCTCAAAAAGTTGAAAATAGAGCTACCATACGATCCAGCAATTGC
>NW_027880398.1:0-1690 GCF_054177405.1 Leptonychotes weddellii | reverse complement strand
CTGCCTGTGTTCTCCTCTAGGATTTTGATGGATTCCTGTTTCACATTTAGGTCTTTCATTCATTTTGAGTCTATTTTTGTGTGGTGTGAGGAAATGGGCCAGTTTCATTCTTCTGCATGTGGCTGTCCAATTTTCCCAACACCATTTGTTAAAGAGACTGTCTTTTTTCCATTGGACATTCTTTCCTGCCTTGTCTAAATTAGTTGACCATAGTGTTGAGGGTCCATTTCTGGGCTCTCTATTTTGTTCCATTGATCTATGTGTCTGTTTTTGTGCCAGTACCATACTGTCTTAATGATTACAGCTTTGTAATAGAGTTTGAAGTCTGGAATTGTGATGCCACCGGCTTTACTTTTCTTTTTCAACATTCCTCTGGCTATTTGGGGACTTTTCTGGTTACATACAAATTTTAGGATTATTTGTTCCATTTCTTTGAAAAAAGTGTATGGTATTTTTTTTTTTTTTTAAGATTATTTATTTATTTTACAGAGAGAGAGGACAAGTAGGCAGAGCAGTGGTCAGAGGGAGAGGGAGAAGCAGGCTTCCCGCTGATTGGGGAGCCCGATGCAGGGCTCGATCCCAGGACCCTGGGATCATGACCCGAGCCAAAGGCAGACGCTTAACCAACTGAGCCACCCAGGTGCCCCATGTGGATGGTATTTTGCTGGGATTGCATTAAATGTGTAGATTGCTCTAGGTAGCATTGACATCTTCACAATATTTGTTCTTCCAAGCCATGAGCATAGAACGTTTTCCCATTTCTTTGCATCTTCCTCAGTTTCTTTCATGAGTATTCTATAGTTTTCTACAGATTCTTTGCCTCTTTGGTTAGATTTATTCCTAGGTATCTTATGGTTTTGGGTGCAATTGTAAATGGGATCAACTCCTTAATTTCTCTTTCTTCTGTCTTGTTGTTGATATATAGAAATGCAACTGATTTCCGTGCATTGATTTTTATCCTGCCACTTTACTGAATTCCTGTATGAGTTCTAGCAGTTTTGGGGTGGAGTCTTTTGAGGTTTCCACATAAAGTATCATATCATCTGCAAAAAGTGAGAGTTTGACTTCTTCTTTGCCGATTTGGATGCCTTTTATTTTTTTTGTTGTCTGATTGCTGTGGCTAGGACTTCTAATACTATGTTTAATAGTGGTGTAGTGGACATCCATGCCATGTTCCTGACCATCGGGGAAAAGCTCTGAGTTTTTCCCCTACTGAGTATGATATGCGCTGTGGGTTTTTCATAGATGGCTTTTCTGATATCGAGGTATGTACCCTCTATCCCTACACTCTGAAGAGTTTTAATCAAGAACGGATGTTATACTTTGTCAAATGCTTTTTCTGCATCTATTGAGAGGATCATATGGTTCTTGTTCTTTCTTTTATTAATGTATTGTATCACACTGATTGATTTGCTGATGTTGAACCAGCCTTGCAATCCAGGAATAAATCCCATTTGGTCGTGGTGACTAATCCTTTTAATGTACTGTTGGATCCTATTGGCTAGTATTTTGGTGAGAATTTTTGCATCCATGTTCATCAGGGATATTGGTCTGTAATTCTCCTTTTTGATGGGATCTTTGTCTGGTTTTGGGATCAAGGTAATGCTGGCCTCATAAAATGAGTTTGGGAGTTTTCCTTCCATTTCTATTTTTTGGAACAGTTTCAGAAGAATAGGTATTAATTCTTCTT
>NW_027880397.1:0-246 GCF_054177405.1 Leptonychotes weddellii | reverse complement strand
TGTCATATATGCCCATAAGCACTTATCTTCTTAAGCAGGCTGAAAATTATGTATATGATGCCCCAGTTATCGCAATTCAGATAGGGATAATAGGTCGTGGTAACAGTAGTATAGGTTCTACCGCCCCAAAAGAGGTTGCTACGACCTTTCGCTTACAAGGAAAAGACTTTCAAATAAAAGAAAAATCACCTAATTATTTGCGCCGAACTTTGCAAACAGTGGTGACTATTAGAAATAGTCATAGCA
>NW_027880396.1:0-246 GCF_054177405.1 Leptonychotes weddellii | reverse complement strand
TGGAGAAAGTTCAATCTGGAGGTTTTCCTGGTTTATACCAAAATTTCTTTTTTTTTTTTTTTAAAGATTTTATTTATTTATTTGAGACAGAGAGAATGAGAGAGAGAGAGCACATGAGAGGGGGGAGGGTCAGAGGGAGAAGCAGACTCCCTGCCGAGCAGGGAGCCCGATGCGGGACTCGATCCCGGGACTCCAGGATGATGACCTGAGCCGAAGGCAGTCGCTTAACCGACTGAGCCACCCAGG
>NW_027880395.1:0-246 GCF_054177405.1 Leptonychotes weddellii | reverse complement strand
CCATTTTTTATTGCACCTCATTAATAGCCTTTTTGATTTCAACTTGGTTAGATTTATTTTATTTCTCCAGAAAGGGATTCTCTAGTATCTTCTATGCTTTTTTCAAGCCCAGCTAGTATCTTTATAACTGTCATTCTGAACTTTGGTTCTGACATCTTACTAATGTCCATATTGATTAGGTCCCTGGCAGTCAGTACTGTCTCTTGTTTTTTGTTTTTGTTGAGGTGATTTTTTCTGTCTTGTCAT
>NW_027880394.1:0-246 GCF_054177405.1 Leptonychotes weddellii | reverse complement strand
GCGCACTGCGAACGGGGCACAGACTCGCAGACCGGTCCCGTTGGGAAAGGACTTTAGGGCAGCCCCCGGGGAGGAAAACCAGACCGGCGGGGTCACACGCACGCGAACCACAGCCCCCTGGACAGAAACCGGAGCGACGGTCACGTGCTCGAGAACTGCAGCCCCCGAGACGGAAACCCGGTGTGCGAGGGTCGCGCCAGTGAACTGCAACCCCTGGAGTGGAAACCCCAAGCGGCAGAGTCGCGT
>NW_027880393.1:0-246 GCF_054177405.1 Leptonychotes weddellii | reverse complement strand
AGGATATACCAGTCTGGATTTGGTCAGAGAACAGAGTCACTGCAAGTATTAAGAAATCAGGAGTTTAGGGGCACCCAGCTGGCACAGTCAGTTAAGCATCTGCCTTCAGCTCAGGTCATAATCCCAGGATCCTGGGATCAAGCCCAGCGTCAGGTTCCCTGCTCAGCGGGAGCCTGCTTCTCCCTCTCCCTCTGCTGCTCCCCCTGCTTGTGCACTCTCTCTCTCTGTCAAATAAATAAAATCTTT
>NW_027880392.1:0-246 GCF_054177405.1 Leptonychotes weddellii | reverse complement strand
TCCGCTGGTGACGTCCACGGATGTCTGCTCACCGGCGGCTCGTCTAACCTGCCTGTCCGTTGAAATCACCTGCACCACTTCCTAGAGATGCAGGTTCTATGTGGAGCCCTAGACCTTCTAAACCAGACGCCCTGGGCGTGGAAGGGGCTAGAACCCCACAGGCGCTGCGATTGGCGGGGACTTGGACCCCTGCAGGTGCAACCATGTTCATCCCACCCACCCAGACTTCTGCAGGTGGAGCCCCCT
>NW_027880391.1:0-246 GCF_054177405.1 Leptonychotes weddellii | reverse complement strand
TTATCACCGCCTTTGCTGCATCCCAAAAGTTTTGGACCTTCATGTGCTCATTTCATTTTTTTCCAAGTATTTTTTTTTGTTTCTTCTTAATTTCCTGGTTGACCTGTTCATTCTTTAGTAGGATGTTCTTTAGCCTCCATGTATTTGTGATCTTTCCAAATTTTTTCTTGTGGTTGACTTCAAGTTTCATAGCCTTGTGATCTGAAAATATGCATGGTATGATCTCAGTCTTTTTGTACTTTTTGA
>NW_027880390.1:0-246 GCF_054177405.1 Leptonychotes weddellii | reverse complement strand
TTCCACTTCTTTAAGAGTTTTTGAAGTTGTTCCCTTAAGTTCTGCCCCTTCTCTCATTTTTTTTCAATTAGTGAAGTTTTTGCTATTTTTTCAATATTTTGTTAGTGTTGGGGGAAACATTCTATGATTCATTTCCAATCAAACATCTTAACTGAGAAATCCTACCACTGTTTTTCTATAGATGTGCATATTTTTTTTTTAAAGATTTTATTTATTTTTCAACAGAGAGAGGGACAGCGAGAGAGG
>NW_027880389.1:0-246 GCF_054177405.1 Leptonychotes weddellii | reverse complement strand
TGCATGTGCTCTTGCTCGCTCTCTCTCCCCCTCTCTCACATACACATACACACACACACACACACAAACACACACACCTCTGTGTCTAGCCAGGCTGGTCTTATGCTGAAAAATGTCACCTTTGAGGGTTAGTTTGTCTATTTCCAAATTTCTGTTGTTAGAAACAAATATTCCTGAAGTTGTTTTTTAGCCCTCAACATCTGGGGTGGGACGGGGGAGATAATGTTCGAATGCTTTCCAGCAGTG
>NW_027880388.1:0-246 GCF_054177405.1 Leptonychotes weddellii | reverse complement strand
GGAGTCCCTGGATCGAGTCCCGCATCGGGCTCCCTGCTCGGCAGGGAGCCTGCTTCTGCCTCTGACCCTCCCCCCTCTCATGTGCTCTCTCTCTCTCTCTCTCATTCTCTCTGTCTCAAATAAATAAATAAAATCTTTAAAAAAAAAAAAAGATTGTTGTTTGTCTTTTATTTGATAACGAACAAAAATGACTGCATGTATCTTCACGCCAGAGAGTCTCCATGCACAAGAAGATTTACAATTCTT
>NW_027880387.1:0-1690 GCF_054177405.1 Leptonychotes weddellii | reverse complement strand
TGGTTAGACTAATTTAAAATATAGTCTTATTTGAATGCCTGGGTAGCTCAGTGGGTTAAGCATCCAACTCTTGATTTCGGCTCAGGTCATGATCTCAGGGCTATGATGAGATCGAGTCCCACATCGTGGAGCCTGCTTAAGATTCTCTCTCTCCCTTTCTCTCTGTTCCTCCTCCCCTCTGTCTCTCTCAAAAAAATAGAGAGAGAGAGATATAGATTAGATATAGATATAGATGATATAGATATAGATATAGATATAGTCGTCTTATGCGGACTCTGTGGCATATACAAAATTCTCTCAGAGGAGCCCTGGGAGAGGACCATCAGACACAATTAATTTAGTCAGCTCTTGTCACCATAATAGAACAAACTCTGTGCCCTATGACAACTGAGTTTGAGGAGTCTAGGCTAGGCTCAGCTAAGTGCCTCTTCTGTAGGCACAGATCACCTGCACTTGGCTGTTGTTGGGTACAACCCTGTTCCACATATCTCTCATCCTCCCCAGATGCACGGTCACCTGGAGTGTGTACTGCTCAGAGTGGGTCTCTGAAGCACAAGATCCAAGTCCAGTGTGCAGGCAAATGTAAGGCTCCAGCTGATGGCACATTTACTACCAATCCTTTGGCCAAAGCAAGTCACACGGCCAAGTCCACTATCAATGAAATGGAGAAGTATACTCTGCCCGTGGTAGGGGATCCCCTGAGGAGGGGATCAAATGTTAGCTGAACGATGATTTAGATTATTACAGATGGTCACGCTTTAGAGCGATGGGGTCTAAGGTAAAGTGAGAAGCCAGTGCCACCCAGCTTGGGGAGACTTACAATTACGATGCTTCTGTGAACAGAGAAAGCAAACAATGGAATCAAATATAAACCCCCAATTCAAAGTCACAAAGAAGAGCCACCACTGAAAATTGATTTACAGTTGAGATGCTTCTCATTTTGGCAACTCCTTAGCATGCTCCAGGGCAAGTAACAGCTGGGATTTATTTAGCCATGATTAATGAATGCCAAGGAAGCCTTACACCACCACGGGGACTCTGTAGGAAATGAATATGCAAGAAGAAAAAGAATGCAAAAAAGAAGGGATAGAGAAGAAATTTAGTAAAAGCAATAGAATTATGGGTATTTTCTTTTCATCATGTTTTGAGATTTTCTTTACTATAGTTTTGTAGTGTCTCAAGGCAAATAGAAATGTTGGTGGGTTTGGTTTGCTTTTTTTTTTAAGTTTCCCATGACTGCACGGGCAAATACCCAATCAATTCTCCTGCCTGCAGCCACAGTGATTATTTGAATATGTAAATCTGATCAAGCCCCCCCCCCTAAAAACTTTTCAAAGACTTCCAATTGCCCTCGGGGTAAAATCCGATCTCCTTTCAGATGGTTTCCTACAATCTTCTCCACTGGCCCAAGGCTACCTCTCTCCGGCCTCATCTCTCAGCCACTGTCGGCCACTATAGACATTTTTGTTTTTAATAAAATGTCACAGTCTTATCTCTAGACCTTTGCATATGTTGTTCCCTCTTCCTGAGAAACTCTCTCCGTTCCCTTCTTTAAATAATTCCTAATTATCACTTAGATTTAAATGCTGCTTCCTCCAAGAAGGCCTCCAAGACTTACCCCTGCTATGTGCAACCAGAACACCCTATGCTTCCACTGTCTTAACAGTCCTCACACTTTTGTGGTTGTTCT
>NW_027880386.1:0-246 GCF_054177405.1 Leptonychotes weddellii | reverse complement strand
AGACTATTCTAGATACTGGGGACTTATCCAGCATTTCCTTTTAACGTTGCTGCTATTGTTATCTTAGACTGTACCTTAGTTATTGTCTGTTAGTGTATCTTCCATTACTTGGATCTCACTCCCCTTATTAGTCTGTGATGGCTTTGAGTGAATGGACCATACCTTGTATTTCACATTGTGCCCAATGTGCATAGGCATTGAATGTGTACAGTAAATATCTTTTATTTTATACAAAGGTCCTACTTT
>NW_027880385.1:0-246 GCF_054177405.1 Leptonychotes weddellii | reverse complement strand
TGTGAATAACTGAGACAAAAAGGCCGATAGATATTCACTTGGCACTTTTTACCCACCTTAATCCAAAAATCTATATTAAATTACAGTAGCTTTTATGAATATTCTCTTTTAAATTCTTTTTTTTTTTTAAAGATTTTATTTATTTATTTGACAGAGAGAGAGATAGCGAGAGCAGGAACACAAGCAGGGGGAGTGGGAGAGGGAGAAGCAGGCTTCCTGCCGAGCAGAGAGCCCGATGTGGGACTC
>NW_027880384.1:0-246 GCF_054177405.1 Leptonychotes weddellii | reverse complement strand
GGGGAGGGGCTCAAGCCCGTGCCAGAGGGTGGCTCCTCCCCTCCTCTCCGTCCTCCCCACCCTAATCTACGTGGTTTGTGTGGAGGTCTCCTCCTCCAGACTCGACTGGGTCTGTCTACACGGCAGCCCCCTTGATTAGACCGGGAAGGACAAGCTATTAGGACAGAAGGGCCCTCGGGAGCAGAGCTGAGGGGGCTGCTGCCCACACCACCCGACTGGAAAGGCTCTGCCCACAGTGTCACACGC
>NW_027880383.1:0-246 GCF_054177405.1 Leptonychotes weddellii | reverse complement strand
GCTGCCCCTTGGTTACAGCACCCACCACATGTGGTGTAGGGGGGCTACCATTCCCCCCCACCGACACCCATGCTCGGGGAGGGCAGACAATGTTGTTTCCCACACCCTCCACTGCCCGGGACACGGAAGGGGACCCAGACGTCTTGTAATTCTGACCCTTTCCATATACAATTCTTACTTCCCAGGGCTGTACACTGCAGCTAGGATTATAAAAAGAAATATTAATTGGTTAGGGGGATAAACACT
>NW_027880382.1:0-246 GCF_054177405.1 Leptonychotes weddellii | reverse complement strand
GCTCATCATGTGGCGCTTTTCTAGATGTGGGGACATCCTTCTGCAACGGGCCCAAACACATCACGTGGCTCTGCCCAACATCAGGGGCAGCAGGGCACAACTCTGCCCATGCGGGTGGGAGTAGGGACAGAATACTTCGAATACCTCCCGAAGTCCTCTAACCTCCTCCAGAACACAGCACGTGTGGGCCTGGGGCCACCAGGCAGCGCTCACAGCCCAGCCCTGCACGTGTCCTCTGCTGGCCAG
>NW_027880381.1:0-246 GCF_054177405.1 Leptonychotes weddellii | reverse complement strand
TAAATACAGATGAAGTTATGTCATGCAAAACAGTTTGAATAATATATTTCCAGTTCCATCCACGTTAATGGACATCTTGGCTCTTTCCATACTTTGTCTATTGTGGACATTGCTGCTATAAACATCAGGGTGCACGTACCCCTTCGGATCACTACATTTGTATCTTTGGGGTAAATACCCAGTAGTGCAATTGCTGGGTCAGAGGGTAGCTCTATTTTCAACTTTTTGAGGAACCTCCATACTGTT
>NW_027880380.1:0-246 GCF_054177405.1 Leptonychotes weddellii | reverse complement strand
GACCCGGGGCTCCAAGCTGTAACAGCCGCAGCCCCTCCCTGGGCAGCCTTGGCAGCATTGTTGTTCTGAGGTTTGGGGTTCAGACTGAGTCACTGCACATGCCCCCGTCTCGTGCTTCGTGTGAGAATGAAGAATAGTTCTTTGTACTTTGCTCGGTTAACACAGCAATCTTCATGCCTAAGCCGGGTGCTGCAAGGACGTGACTCTGCAGATAAAGAAGGATGCTTAGGTCAAGGTTCCCAGAAG
>NW_027880379.1:0-246 GCF_054177405.1 Leptonychotes weddellii | reverse complement strand
ACCTGTCTTTAGCAAAGTCCTCATATCTTTTGTCTTTGTCTGTGATTACTCCATCTTATTTTATATGTGAATTCTTATATATTCTTTGCCATACAACCTAATTTGAATTAATCTTATACTGCTTGTTGATATGACTTATACTATTTTACTGAACTAAAATAGATTTTTGGATTCCTCAGTTATGCTTAGATGGTTATGGTATCTTTTCATGGGAGGGAATTATGTTTTATACTTATCTTTTTTTTT
>NW_027880378.1:0-246 GCF_054177405.1 Leptonychotes weddellii | reverse complement strand
TAGTCACAGAGAAAATCATTTCCATGATAAGACAAGTCTACCGCCAGGTAGGAAGGATGTTTACAGAATGATAGAACACATGATCTTCACGCAGCTTAATTAAATATGTGTGCCAGTTAAGTGTGTCATCTCATGATGGGTGACGCCTTACAGACCCAGCTTGGTTCTCCTCCAGTGCCTCCTCTTGGAGTTGTACCTGCACAGAAACAAACCGCAGCTTACCAAGGCCGTCTGACTGCAGTTTCG
>NW_027880377.1:0-246 GCF_054177405.1 Leptonychotes weddellii | reverse complement strand
GGTGCGGGGTGTTTTAGGAGCAGCATTCGTCTACAAAGATGTCGAAATCTCAGGTGTCCTTAGTAACTTTACGTCTTTTTTTTTTTTAATTTTTTTATTCTTATGTTAATCACCATATATTACATCATTAGTTTTTGATGTAGTGTTCCATGATTCATTGTTTGCATATAACACGCAGTGCTCCATGCAGAACGTGCCCTCTTTAATACCCATTACCAGGCTGACCCATCCTCCCACCCCCCTCCC
>NW_027880376.1:0-1690 GCF_054177405.1 Leptonychotes weddellii | reverse complement strand
GAATGGCCACAGAATTAGTAGCTTAAAATAAAACAAACCTATTATCTTAGGGTTATGGAGGTCAAAAGTCCAAAATGATTCCCACTGGGCTAAAATCGACGTGTTGGTAAGGCTGAGTTCCTTCTGGAGGTTACAGGGGAAGAAATGGTTTGCTTACCCTTTACAGCTTCTAGAAACTACCCACACGCCGGGGCTCCTGGCTGCACAACAAAGCGACCACGACCATCAGTGGAACTTGGCCTGCCCTGCCCCTCCCGCTTCCCTTTTATAAGGACCCTTAGGACTCCATCGGGCCCACCTGGATAATTGAGGCTAACGTGCTCACCTTAAGATTCTTCAAGTAATCACATCTGCTAAGTTCCTTTTGCCTTGTACAGGAACATTCACAAGTTCCAGGCATCAAAGTATGAATATTTGCCAGGGCAAGAGGGTGGTGGTGGACAGTATTCTGTCTACCACAGAAAGGACCATTTTTCCCCCTCCTGATTGTCAGAAATTTGCCTTTCCACTCTTAATTCTTATTCAAGATGAATAAGTCCATGTTTGCTTACATGTAAAATAGATGGTTTCCTTTTCTGCCTGTTGTCATCCCATGCTGTATATTTTGATTTGTCCATATACATTAATCCACTTTTTCTTGTGCTCATTTTAGATATCCTTTTCTGGATTCTAATTCTATTTTTATCTTTCTTTTAAAATATGTTTATTCATTATAAACATGGTATCGGCTTGTTCTAGAAAATCTGAATAACAGCAAAGCAGAAAGTTGTCCTCAGTCCCCAAATATTCAGGGAACGTTTTTGAATGAATTTATTGCCGGTCTTTTCTCCATGTACTTTTTAAAAATGGAACTATGATTAACATACAGTGTTATATTAGTTTTAGGTGTATAATATAACGAATCAACACTTCTATACATTGCTCAGTGCTCATCAAGATTCCATGTATTTTTTTTTCATTTCTCTGAGCAGGGTTCACATCTTCTTTTTTTTAAGATTTTATTTATTTATTTGACAGAGAGAGAGACAAAGCGAGAGAGGGAACACAAGCAGGGGGAGTGGGGGAGGGAGAAGCAGGCTTCCCGCGGAGCAGGGAGCCCGATGCAGGACTCCATCCCAGGACCCTGGGACCATGACCTGAGCCGAAGGTAGACGCTTAACAACTGAGCCACACAGGCACCCCGATCACATCATCTTTGAATAAAATATTGTATCTTTGTTTGTTTCAATGACACTGTAACAGAGGGAGAAGTTCTAAAACTAGTAGATTTATAATGTTCGTCTGGGGAACAATCTTAGTTTTTCTTCCTCATATACTATTTGATAATGTCCAATATTTTGTGGACATTTTTGTCTGTTGTAGAACATTGGGCCAATAGACTCAGGAACTTGTCTGTATTAACAGTAAGGTCTCTCTCTCTCTGAGTTTTAACTGTTAACCTGAAGTTTGACATTCAAGAAATATGATTCAGATTATTTGCCTTTCTGAGGGCCTGTAACCTCCAGAAGGAACTCAGCCTTACCAACACGTCGATTTTAGCCCAGTGGGAATCATTTTGGACTTTTGACCTCCATAACCCTAAGATAATAGGTTTGTTTTATTTTAAGCTACTAATTCTGTGGCCATTCGTTACATGAGCCGTAGCAAACTAGCATCCTGCCGTTGGTGCATTCATGCAGCTTCCATTGTA
>NW_027880375.1:0-246 GCF_054177405.1 Leptonychotes weddellii | reverse complement strand
TAATAGCCTGAGAAATATCCATGGTTAAATTCCACTTAAGTTTAGGAGTCTTTATAGATACTGCCTAATTAATTATAGTTGTTTTAACTTATTACAAAACTAAAAAAAATAGAACTAAAATAGTGCAGATTTAATCATACTTACAGTTTTTTATAATAAGACATTGATTGGTTTTATCTAGCCAGAATTCTTTTTTTTTTAATTTTATTATGTTATGTTAGTCACCATACAATACATCATTGGTTT
>NW_027880374.1:0-246 GCF_054177405.1 Leptonychotes weddellii | reverse complement strand
ATAATTTTGAAAAAAAAAAGAATGTGTGGTGATTTTGAGGAAAACTAGTAAATGATAATTGCATTTGTACGTATCAATATTATAGATTTTCCTTCTGGTTTTGTAGATAAATTTTTTCAAATTAATTCTCCTATTAGGAGCAACAAGAAGAGCCAGGGGAAATTTTTCTTTCTTTCTCTCTTTCTTTTCTTCTTTCTTTCTTTCTTTTTCTTTCTTTCTTTCTTTCTTTCTTTCTCTTTATTTCTT
>NW_027880373.1:0-246 GCF_054177405.1 Leptonychotes weddellii | reverse complement strand
TTTTTTTTTTTTTTTACTTAACATGTAAGGATTCCCACAGGTACAATTGTTAGAGTACAGGAGTACAATTGTTGGGTTGTGGGGTCTGTACAGATTCAACCTGCCAAGATAATGCTAAATTGTTTTGCAAGGATTACTCTTTATATATTTGAGATCTTTAAAAATGAATCACCAGGAGTTTTAAAAGATTAATCTGGGCGACACCTGCTCCCCAAGGCATCGGCTCAGCCACATATCCACATGGAA
>NW_027880372.1:0-246 GCF_054177405.1 Leptonychotes weddellii | reverse complement strand
TGTCTTAATCAAGTAAAGGGTTGTTTTGCTCACGTCGTAGAAGGCCGAGGCTGGACGGTCTTGGGCTGGTGGTGTGAGGCCGATGACATACAGGACCAAGGGCCCTTCTGTCTTCCTTCTTCTCTTTTCTGGTATGTGATTTTCATCTTCATGGTGGAAAGACGGTTATTGCTCTTGTGGGCATGATTCTGCATTCCACACGGGATACGGCCTTGATGTTTGATTCAAGAAGTGGCATCCTTTTTA
>NW_027880371.1:0-246 GCF_054177405.1 Leptonychotes weddellii | reverse complement strand
TGCAGCTTCTGGATTCACCTGAAGTAGCTACTAAATGAGCTGGGCCCGCCAGGCTCCAGTCAATGGGCTGCAGTGGGTCTCAAGTATAGAGGATGATGGAAGTAGTACAAGCTATTTAGACTCTGTGAAGTGCTAAGAACACGCTGTATCTGCAGTAGAACAGTCTGAACTGAGGACATGGCTGTATAATACTGAGCGAGCAACAGAGTGAGGGGACATCAGTGTACCCAGACACAAACCTCACTG
>NW_027880370.1:0-246 GCF_054177405.1 Leptonychotes weddellii | reverse complement strand
TTAGCCTAGAAATACTAGTAACATCAACATTTTTATCCAACTTCCACATTATGAAAAATGTTCTAAAATTTGTGTAAAATTCCTGACACACTTTCTATATGACTTCCGACAGTATTTGGACTGCATCTTAGTTTACTGCTGTCTTTGTTTTATGTAGTGGGAAGAACATGTTCCCCCAAGTCTGACGATAACCTAAGACAGAGAGTGAGTAATAGAAGGATGAAAAATACATTTCAGCTTCAGTGC
>NW_027880369.1:0-246 GCF_054177405.1 Leptonychotes weddellii | reverse complement strand
TTTTTTTAAAGATTTTATTTATTTATTTGACAGAGAGAGAGATAGCGAGAGCAGGAACACAAGCAGGGGGAGTGGGAGAGGGAGAAGCAGGCTTCCCGCCGAGCAGGGAGCCCGATGTGGGACTCGATCCCAGGACCCTGGGATCATGACCTGAGCCGAAGGCAGACGCTTAACGACTGAGCCACCCAGGCGCCCTAAAATTCAATTTGTCCATTGCACTAGCCATATTTAAAGTGCTCAACAGTT
>NW_027880368.1:0-246 GCF_054177405.1 Leptonychotes weddellii | reverse complement strand
AGACAGAGGGAAAGGCCAGTGCAAAGGCCCTGGGGCCCATTGGAGGAACTGTGGCTCCAAAATCAGTTTTCTGTGTGACCAAGAGCTGGTGCCTTCCCATCTCTGAGCCTCAGTTTCTCCTCCTGGCAAATGCAAGCTCAGACGTCTTCTTCCCAAAGTGCCTGCAGGCAGACTCCACGCTCTGCCGAGGGGAGGGCTGGCGAGTGGCTGGGGCCCCCAGCGGTGCAGACACAACCACCCTCTTCT
>NW_027880367.1:0-246 GCF_054177405.1 Leptonychotes weddellii | reverse complement strand
TCAGGAAGATAGATGGCGGGGGAGGGGGCTTCCATCAGCTGCTACCGCAAGTGATAGAGCAGTGGAGCACAAAATCAGAACTTTTAGAAGTGGCTAAGCGGGGGATGGAACCCTTGCTGGGACAGTGTGGTCTCAGGACCCTCGGAGTCTCAGGAAGACCAGGGGTGCCTGAGTGCGGCAGAGCTCCCAGGGATCAGAGCGGGGAAGCCAGCTGCAGAGCTGGAGCCGAGGAATGGGCTCTCAGCT
>NW_027880366.1:0-246 GCF_054177405.1 Leptonychotes weddellii | reverse complement strand
TCCTAATCTCCTAGATGGATAGAGGGGAGGAAAGCGTTTAGGAAATCTGATCAGCGCTTTTCGTAACCATCCACAAACACCTGCCCTGGGAAGCCGAGCAGCCCACCAAACCGGGGAGAGCTGGTCTCTAAGACCAGCCGGTGCCACGGATCGTGTTGAAAATGGTGTGGGGTTATTTTTGATGGTGCATCTCTAAAACACTCTTTGCAGAGACACACGTAGAGATGACACGTGTTACCCATTGCC
>NW_027880365.1:0-1690 GCF_054177405.1 Leptonychotes weddellii | reverse complement strand
TATCTCCAGGCTTCACGCATCCATCCTGTGTGCCACCACCAGAATAGTCCCTTTCCCGTAACGCTTAGTCCATATTGACAAGGCAGTTATCATTAAAAACTGAAACTTGGGTGACCTCTTGCTGCCCTTGGCACACACTGGCTCCTCTGCCCCATTTTCAAGGTTCCCCATAAGCAGGCCCCATCTCCCTGCTTTCAAATACATGCTTGTATCTCAAGTATTTGCCGTTGTTATTTTTTTCCTTTCTTGCCTGAAACAGATTGCTTCTTTTCCTGTAACCACTTAAATCCTGTTTTCCTCAGGCCCTGCTATCCTGCTGTCACTGATCTCTATTACCAGGGACTTGCCTTTTTTGCCTGGAGTTGGTATTGTCTAAATTAGTTCTGTGACACTGTCTGCACTTGTCTGTGATCTGCTGATTGTTGTCCATGGGAACTGAGTTTTCAAGTGGGCATCATGAGTCTTGTCTCAGCTAGACTGCAGATGCTTTCAGAGAGGGGACTATAAAATACTACTACATGACTCTCACTACGCCCAACTGGCATAACGATTCCATAGCAGATCCTCACATACTTGTAGCATTTGTTGAAACGTTGAACACTGAGGCTGTTTGACTTGAACTTGAAGTGCAGGCCTCGCTCTCTTGATTAAAACGTCAACATTTTTATCAGGTTTTGTATAATATTTTAAGATCACTAAAGTAGACCCAACAAAGAAATGGGTTACCAGCGAGAGCAAAGTAGAAAAAAAATCAGGGGTCATGTAGGGTAACTTGTAATCCCTAGTTTTTTCCGGAAGAGTTTAAAGAGTTCTCTTGTGAAATATTCTTGAGTAACTGTGGGGCACAGCTCCTAGACTGAAAAGCATTTGGGGTAGGGTCAGCCACCTTCTTTTCTGATGTTCCTGTTCTACTTCTATTCTTTATTCTTCTGGCTACTTCTCTCTATTAGGAAAGAGAATACTAAGAGTATCTGCTCCTTCTTTTCAATCCAAATAGAAGCAAACCCAAGTTATATTCCAAATATTTGCATACAGGTCTTGCTCAACGGAGGATGGGGTGACATCCCAATAAACTCACTGTAAATTGAAAATATTGGAGGTCAAAAAAGCATTTATACACCTAACCTACCAAACATCATAGCTTAGGCTATCCTACCTTGAACGTGCTCAGAACATTTATATTAGCCTACAGTGGGGCAAAAGCATCTAACGCCAAGTATATTAGATACTAAACTGGTGAATAGCTCATGTAGTTGAATACTGTACTGAAAGCAAGAAAGAGAATGGTTGTTAAGTGTAGCGGCTGCTTACCCTCATGACTGCCCAGCTGACTGGGGACTGCAGCTCACCGCCACTGCCCAGCATCACCAGAGAGTATCGTATGGCTTATCACTAGCCTGGGAAAGGATCCAAATTCCAAATCTGAAGTATGGTTTCTACTGAGGGCATATTGCTTTCACACCATCATAAAATAAAAAAATCGTAAGTCAGGGACTGTCTGCATTTGTCTCTGAGCAGTTCGTTGTCCTGTTCTCGCCTATGGTCTTTCCTGTTTCCTATTTCCAGCAGACTCTGAAGTCATCTGTGTTTTTTACATCCCCTCAGTAACAATACATGGACATTCACCCCCGATCTGCAGATGAAGTCACCGAATCAGAGTGCAGGGAGGGTGGCCCAAGGTTACACAACG
>NW_027880364.1:0-246 GCF_054177405.1 Leptonychotes weddellii | reverse complement strand
TTAACATAAGAATAAAAAATAAATAAATAAATAAATAAAAATAAAAGAAAAAAAAAAAAGAATTTCCGATCCCAGACAGAGCTCGGGGGGTGGCACCAACATGGTACTGTGACAGGGACGGGGGGACGGCCAGGCTCAGTGGCTTGTGGGTTCTGCCCTGAGCCATGTCAGCAAGTGCTGGTCAAGAGCGTGGACCTGGGAGCCAGGCTGCGAGGGGTCCAATCCTGATTTTGCTACTTACTAGCG
>NW_027880363.1:0-246 GCF_054177405.1 Leptonychotes weddellii | reverse complement strand
TGGACAGGCAAGGTGGGGGTGGGCTGGGTCCCCTGGGTGTAGCCTCAGGTGCTGGGCTCTAGACTCAGCAACATGCCCAGTGCAGGCCTCCGTCCCCAGTTGATGAAATCAGGATTTCTCCCTCCCCTGAATGTTGTCTCTTCCTCCCAGAACAGTTACGATGGTCAAGTAGACACCAAGGCTGGCACAGGGTAAAAGAATTGGCCAGGGTCAGATTCAAATCCAGCACTTAGCTCAGGGCCTGGC
>NW_027880362.1:0-246 GCF_054177405.1 Leptonychotes weddellii | reverse complement strand
GGAGAACTCATCCCATTCCAGGTACTTGGCCAGAAATCTTGCTTTAAAGAGGTGAACTGTTATGACATTGCTAGGATGTTATTGTTTAAACAATTCAAGGGGACTTCACTGTGGCTAATTAATAGAACACTTAAAAGTGTATAAACAGTGTACAATAAATCATGATTCTCTCTTCCTTAATTGTGGATATTTGTTTTCCTTAATTGAATGTTAACTTTACGTTGGTTCTATGATCACAACAATACT
>NW_027880361.1:0-246 GCF_054177405.1 Leptonychotes weddellii | reverse complement strand
GAGCCGAAGGCAGACGCTTAACGACTGAGCCACCCAGGCACCCTGTTTTTTTTTTTTTTTTAAAGAGTTTATTTATTTGACAGAGACAGCGAGAGAGGGAACACAAGCAGGGGGAGTGGGAGAGGGAGAAGCAGGCTTCCCGCGGAGCAGGGAGCCTGATGCGGGGCACTGGGATCATGACCTGAGCAGAAGGCAGATGCTTAATGAGTGAGCCACCCAGGCGCCCCTGTAACTCTTTCATTTTAT
>NW_027880360.1:0-246 GCF_054177405.1 Leptonychotes weddellii | reverse complement strand
TAGATTTAAGGTATACAGGGTATCGACTGATATACTCACAAGCTGTGGAATGATTACCACTATAATGTCAGCCAACATCTTCATCACCTCACCTAATCATCATTTTTCTCGTGGCGAGAAAATTTATTATCTACTCTCTTAGCAACTTTTAAGTTTATAATAGATTATTACTTATAATTACCATCCTGTACATTAGATCGCCAAACTTAACTCATCTTATAACTAGAAGTTTGTATCTTTTTTTTT
>NW_027880359.1:0-246 GCF_054177405.1 Leptonychotes weddellii | reverse complement strand
GGCTGGGGTGAAAGGTCATGGCCGCAGGCCACTGTGCTCGTGGATTTCTGCCCCAGGGACAGTGAGCAGGGCGATAGGACATCCCACAGGGCTGGAGGCCCCAGAGAGGGGAGCCGTGTTTCAGTGGGGTGAAAGCCATAGCCCCTTACTGGCTACACGCTGCCCAGCGTGTTCCTGAAGCGGCGAGGTTAGACGGTGCTGCAAGGCCGGGTGGCTCGTCTGTCTTAAGCTGGGGTGTGAGCGTGG
>NW_027880358.1:0-246 GCF_054177405.1 Leptonychotes weddellii | reverse complement strand
CTCATCCTGGCTGCAGTGAACAGAGGAATTCTGGGAAAAGGACGGGGAGGGAAGAAACACAGGTCCCCAAATATAACAGCTGGTGAGCCCCCACATGCCTCCAGGCACCCCCGTGGCTACAAAGATGAGAGAACAGTCTCCAGTCTCTCTGTGCTGCCCCTGGGGCCCAGCTCTCCCTTCCTCCAACACAGAGAATGTCCAGGGAGCCCACAGTGCTGCCCCCTGTGTATCTATCTCTCTGCTCAT
>NW_027880357.1:0-246 GCF_054177405.1 Leptonychotes weddellii | reverse complement strand
TTGTATAAGTTTTGACCATTGTATAAACCTATATAAGCAGCACCTCAAAAATGATAAAACATTTTGAGCATCCTAATAATCACTCCCAACCTAAGGTAACTACTGTTTTAATTTTATCAATATAGCTTAGTTCTTCCTTTTTTGCATTGCCTGGATTTTTTTTTTTTTTTTTTACTTCACACAGTGTTTCTGAGATTAATCAATGTTATTCATGTGCCAGCAACTTGTTCTCTTTTATTGCATTAT
>NW_027880356.1:0-246 GCF_054177405.1 Leptonychotes weddellii | reverse complement strand
TGGTGAGAATGTTAGTCTCTCGACGCTTCCCCCCCACACCCCCAGCGCTCCACCCATGGGCTAGACTCACCCCCACGGAGGGAGAGGCTGCATTCAATATAAATGCAAACCGCTCCAGACACTCGGGATTATCTGTGCTTTGCATGAATAGCGACAGCAGCTTGCAAGTGGGCAGGACTTGGCGGGGAGGCCCCTGCCGCAAATCCACTGCCACATCGCCACGCTCCCCCGAAGTGCCTGTGAAAT
>NW_027880355.1:0-246 GCF_054177405.1 Leptonychotes weddellii | reverse complement strand
TTTTAATCACAGAGTTAAATAAGTATATGCTTAGCAGGAGGTAGAACATTAAATACTTTATAAAAAGAAATAAGGTGAAGACTGACTGAAATGGGGAAAAAAACCTCTATAACATTGAATAAGTGCTGACCATGAAAAAATTATATGAAATTTTGTCTATGAATTTTAATCCACACATTTTGACATTTTTTGATAAAAGGTCTGGAAAACTTTCCAGTTACACTTAAAAGAGTCAGCATCACTAAC
>NW_027880354.1:0-1690 GCF_054177405.1 Leptonychotes weddellii | reverse complement strand
TACATCTAGAATTATATTAAGTTTGGGGCGCCCGGATGGCTTAGTCAGTTAAGCATCGACTCTTAATTTTGGCTCAGGTTATGATTATCAGGGTGATTAGATCGAGCCCCAAGTCAGGCTCCATGCTCAGCGAGGAGTCTGCTTAAAATCCTCTCTCTCCCACTCCCTCTGTCCCTGCGCCCTTAAAAAAAAAAAAAGAGATTCCGGCGCCTCCACTCCGTCCCCTGCGGGTCTCCTCTGTGTGCAATGGACGGCATTGTCCCAGATATAGCAGTTGGTACGAAGCGGGGATCCGACGAGCTTTTCTCTGCCTGCGTCACTAACGGACCCTTTATCATGAGCGGCAACTCGGCCTCTGCAGCAAATGGGAACGACAGCAAAAAGTTTAAGGGTGACAACAGAAGTGCAGGCGTGCCCTCCAGAGTGATCCACATCCGGAAGCTCCCCGGCGACGTCACCGAGGGCGAGGTCATTTCCCTGGGGCTGCCCTTCGGGAAGGTCACCAATCTCCTGATGCTGAAAGGGAAAAATCAGGCCTTCATCGAGATGAACACAGAGGAGGCCGCCAACACCATGGTGAACTACTACACTTCGGTCACGGCTGTGCTTCGAGGTCAGCCCATCTACATCCAGTTCTCCAACCACAAGGAGCTCAAGACAGACAGCTCTCCCAACCAGGCACGGGCCCAGGCAGCGCTGCAGGCGGTGAACTCGGTGCAGTCAGGAAACCTGGCCCTGGCCGCCTCGGCTGCCGCGGTGGACGCTGGGATGGCCATGGCCGGCCAGAGCCCAGTGCTGCGGATCATTGTGGAGAACCTTTTCTACCCGGTGACTTTGGACGTACTCCACCAGATCTTCTCCAAGTTTGGCACAGTTCTGAAAATCATCACTTTCACCAAGAATAACCAGTTCCAGGCGCTGCTGCAGTATGCTGACCCCGTGAGCGCCCAGCACGCCAAGCTGTCGCTGGACGGGCAGAACATCTACAACGCCTGCTGTACGCTGCGTATCGACTTCTCCAAGCTCACCAGCCTCAACGTCAAGTACAACAACGACAAGAGTCGGGACTACACGCGCCCTGACCTGCCCTCCGGCGACAGCCAGCCCTCGCTGGACCAGACCATGGCTGCCGCCTTCGGTGCACCTGGTATAATGTCAGCCTCCCCGTATGCAGGAGCTGGTTTCCCTCCCACCTTTGCAATTCCTCAAGCCGCAGGCCTGTCGGTTCCTAACGTGCACGGGGCCCTGGCGCCTCTGGCCATTCCGTCGGCGGCGGCGGCAGCAGCAGCGGCGGGCCGGATCGCCATCCCAGGCCTGGCAGGGGCAGGAAATTCTGTCCTGCTGGTCAGCAACCTCAACCCCGAGAGAGTCACACCCCAAAGCCTCTTTATTCTTTTCGGCGTGTATGGCGATGTGCAGCGGGTGAAGATCTTGTTCAATAAGAAGGAGAACGCCCTGGTGCAGATGGCGGACGGGAGCCAGGCACAGCTGGCCATGAGCCACCTCAACGGGCACAAGCTGCACGGGAAGCCGGTGCGCATCACACTGTCCAAGCACCAGAACGTGCAGTTGCCCCGTGAGGGCCAGGAGGACCAGGGTCTCACCAAGGACTATGGCAACTCCCCCCTGCACCGCTTCAAGAAGCCCGGCTCCAAGAACTTCCAGAACATCTTCCCGCCTTCGGCCACTC
>NW_027880353.1:0-246 GCF_054177405.1 Leptonychotes weddellii | reverse complement strand
TCTCTCTCTGTCAAATAAATTTTTTTAAAAATCTAAAAAAATAATAATTAAAAAAAAAAGAATATGATAATCTGTGCTCTTCTGCTGCTATAAAAACCAAGTAAGAAAAGGTACCCAAAAAAGCCAACTGCCCTCTGCTGTTGGAATGCCCAGGATTACTATGAGTTTCCACATCAGTAAAATGGAACTGGTAACAATTTCTACCTCATCAAATTGTTGTGAGAATTAAATCACATAATAGTGATA
>NW_027880352.1:0-246 GCF_054177405.1 Leptonychotes weddellii | reverse complement strand
CTCTTGCACTGTTGGTGAAAAGGCAAGTTGGTACAGCCACTTGCTGTACAGAAATTTACAGAGACAATCTATAGAAACAAGGACTTCACAGGCAACATGACAATAAAATCATATCTTTCAATAATCACTCTCAATGTGAATGGCCTAAATGCTCCCATAAAATGGAACAGGGTTGCAGATGGATAAAAAGACAGGACCCATCCATTTGCTGTCTACAAGAGACTCATTTTGAATCTAAAGATACAT
>NW_027880351.1:0-246 GCF_054177405.1 Leptonychotes weddellii | reverse complement strand
ATAATTTTGAAAAAAAAAAGAATGTGTGGTGATTTTGAGGAAAACTAGTAAATGATAATTGCATTTGTACGTATCAATATTATAGATTTTCCTTCTGGTTTTGTAGATAAATTTTTTCAAATTAATTCTCCTATTAGGAGCAACAAGAAGAGCCAGGGGAAATTTTTCTTTCTTTCTCTCTTTCTTTTCTTCTTTCTTTTTTTCTCTTTCTTTCTTTCTTTCTTTCTTTCTCTTTATTTCTTTTTT
>NW_027880350.1:0-246 GCF_054177405.1 Leptonychotes weddellii | reverse complement strand
TTCCTATGTATTTTATAATTTCTGATGCTGTTGACAATGGAATTGATGTTTAATTTCATTTCCCAATTATTTCTTGCTATACTGTATATGGAAATGCAAACATTTTTGTACAGTGATCTTAAATCCTGAAACCTTGCTAGATTTGCTTGTTATACCTTATTATACTATATACCTCCAATATAATGTTGAAAAATAGTTTTAGTCTTGTTTTCAAATTTTGGGATCAAATCTGAAATTTTTGGCAAT
>NW_027880349.1:0-246 GCF_054177405.1 Leptonychotes weddellii | reverse complement strand
CTGCTTGCAGTTCTTTTAGGTACATACCCAGATGTGGAATTGCTGGGTCATATGGTAGTTCTATTTTTAATTTTGTGAGGGACTTTCGTACTCTTTTCCACAGCGGCTGCACCATTTTGTGCTCCCGCCAACACTGCACAGGGTTCCAGTTTCTCCACGTCCTCACCAACACTTGTTATTTCATGTTTTTTTTTTTTTTTGAGAGTAGCCATTCTACTGGATGTGAGGTAGGATCTCATTGTGGTT
>NW_027880348.1:0-246 GCF_054177405.1 Leptonychotes weddellii | reverse complement strand
ATCCTTGGTCATCATCAATATATTATTATAACTCCCGTTCTCTTATTGTTCTTCATCTGCTTTCTCTTCATCATGCTTTTCTTCTTCTTAGCTTAAATATATTTTGAAGCAATGCAGGTATAGAATAGAGAAATAAGGCAAATATATACACATCATTTAGGCCCCAAAGGTAAGACTGAGAAGCTAGGCATATTGCTATCTATCTGGTATAGGGCACATAGGACTGCTTGGTAGATTGGAAAATTT
>NW_027880347.1:0-246 GCF_054177405.1 Leptonychotes weddellii | reverse complement strand
CTTGCCCTAATTCAACCCATTCTTCCTTCTGTAGCCAGAACTTCTTAAATATCTTTCTCCTCACTCTTTCAGCAAATATTTATGAAGCACCTATAAAGTGCCAAGCATGTATGGTGAGTGCTGTGAATTGTGCAAGATTGTTGAATCTCAGATCTGTACCTCTGAAACAAATAATGCAATATATGTTAAAAAAAAAAAAGAAGAAGAAGAAGAAGAAGAAGATAGCAGGAGGGGAAGAATGAAGGG
>NW_027880346.1:0-246 GCF_054177405.1 Leptonychotes weddellii | reverse complement strand
GGAACACAAGCAAGGGGAGTGGGAGAGGGAGAAGCAGGCTTCTCGCGGAGCAGGGAGCCCGATGCGGGGCTCGATCCCAGGACCCTGGGATCATGACCTGAGCCGAAAGCAGACGCTTAACGACTGAGCCACCCAGGCGCCCCTTTAGCTACTGTTCTTAAACAATAACCTCAGCTAGAAAACTGAGGGGAGAAATGGTAAGTGACTTAGGTAATCCTGGTTCCTTGGCCCTAAAACTGTCATAAT
>NW_027880345.1:0-246 GCF_054177405.1 Leptonychotes weddellii | reverse complement strand
GAGACTCAAAGGATTATCTTTTCTCATTCAAGTTGCAATTTTCTTGCTTGTTTTTTTGTATGATAAGTGATTTTAATTGTATCTGGGCATTTTGGCTATTAGGAGACTCTGGGTCCTACTTAAATTTTTTATTTTTACAGCTATTTACTCTGTTTAGATTTAGCATATTGGTCATAGGCTCCTTTTGTGGGCTGTGGCTTCAATGACAGTCTAATTTTCAGAGCCTTGATGGTACTGTGTTTGTCT
>NW_027880344.1:0-246 GCF_054177405.1 Leptonychotes weddellii | reverse complement strand
GTGGGACTCGTGGTGGACCAGCCAGGATGGGCCGTGGCCTGTGTTCAAGGTCCTGCAGCTTTCACTCACTCCGAGGTGCTTCTTATACTCCCATTTGATGGGTGAACAAACCAAGGTGCAGAGAGGTTGTGTGGCCTGCCCAAGGTCACACAACCAGCAGCTGTAGACAGAGAGGGAGGGCCAGAAGGAGTTCCGAAGCGGTTTCCACTAGTTCAGGAAATTGAACAAAACAAGACCTAGAGCCAG
>NW_027880343.1:0-1690 GCF_054177405.1 Leptonychotes weddellii | reverse complement strand
AGATGACGCCCCCCCGCAACAAAGTGTGTGTAGCATAACTCAAATATCTGAAATGTGATATAACTCATGGTGGGATAATAGATGAATTTTATTCTCTCCTTTTTAAAATCTATTTCCTAAGTGCTCTCCAAAGAACAGGTATTACTGTTATTTAAAATGAATGAATGAGGGTGCCTGGGTGGCTCAGCCATTAAGCGTCTGCCTTCGGCTCAAGTCATGATCCCAGGGTCCTGGGATCGAGTCCCACGTCGGGCTCCCTGCTCGGCAGGAAGCCTGCTTCTCCCTCTCCCACTCCCCCTGCTTGTGTTCCTGCTCTCGCTATCTCTCTCTGTCAAATAAATAAATAAAATCTTTAAAAAAATAAATAAAATAAAATGAATGAATGAGGGGTGCCTGGGTAGCTCAGTTGGTTAAGCGACTGACTCTTGGTTTCAACTCAGGTCATGATCTCAGGCTCATGGAAACAGCCCTGTGCCAGGCTCTGTGCTCAGAGTCTGCTTCAGATTCTCTCTCCCTCTCCCTCCTGCTCTCATTCTTTTCCTCAAATAAATAATTAATAATAAAATCTTTAAAAAAAAAATCTGATTCCATAGTTTCATAACTCAGTTCTATTTTCTTGGTTCAGTAATACTACTATTTCTTGGCTTATACATAATAGAATTCCTGTATATTGATGCATTTGTAAGACCCTGTATATTTAGCAGTCAGAGCCTTTAAAAAAATATTTTAGAGCTTGTGTGAAGATTTGGAGGACAATATTTTTCTGTTAATCCCTGTCTTCATACCTAAACAATGTTAAATGATCAATGTAATGTGATAGAGCTTGTCAATATTCTGTCAGTGCTAGTCTGGCATTTTGTAGATTTTACTTATTTTGGTAAAAGAGATTAAACTCTAAAGCAATGTCCATTACTTGGTGAAAATTTCAGGTGTCAGGTGGTAAAACCTTAATCGCACAATTCTAAAATCATACATTATGATTTTCTGACTCTTACCACAGAGCAGGGCTGACACAAGCTTCTCTCTGTGTGACCTGATCAAACCATATCATTGAAGGCATTCACCAACCTGACCCACCACTGACAAGGAGACAGTTAGAAGGGCACCGAAATATTAGAAAGTCTTTGTAGTAGAAGAATGGAATTTATGCTCTCAGATACCAATACTTTAAAATAAATACAGCTTGGCTTCATAGCTTCTCCCTCCCCAACTCCCAAATGTGTACTTTATTTAAACAAATTTGAGCTCAGAGGATCATTTAGCATTTCTCTTCCCTACACATGCTATCAACAGGCGTACCTGTTGATGGATAATCGTACTTAAAGACAATGCAGTTTTACAATCCTATTTCAACACCCTTCCTGTTTGTTAGCTTAACGCCGAGTTTATCCATCATACCCCAGAAGCATTTAGGGTCTTAAAGACAACTTTTCAGATGCTATCATTTTTGTATTATATTGTGAAGCATATACATATATGTTTTTATATATATTTACACATAGAGGCAACACTTAACTCCACACATAGACTTCAAAAGGGAGTAGAGACTGAAGTAAAAGCCCACCTCGTAAATAACACATGGAGCTGCGATGGCCCGTTTATGCAGTTCTTACCCACTTCAGATGGGTTCATTAGTCACAGAGATGCAATTTTGGATTTTAGGAGTTTGGCTACTGTTCCCATCTAAAAA
>NW_027880342.1:0-13085 GCF_054177405.1 Leptonychotes weddellii | reverse complement strand
CTCTGAAAAACAAACAGGGTTCTAGAGGGGAGGGGGGTGGGAGGATGGGTTAGCCTGGTGGTGGGTATTGAGGAGGGCACATTCTGCATGGAGCACTGGGTGTTATGCACAAACAATGAATCATGGAACACTTCATCTAAAACTAATGATGTAATGTATGGGGATTAACATAAGAATAAAAATAAATAAATAAATAAATGGTACAAAATTTCAAAAAAAAAAATGTCCCACTCCCCCCCAAAAAAAAAAATTAAAAAAAAAAAAAGTCCCACTCCCTTCCCATTGGGCTATAGAGCCTGAATCTGGTTTTACATATTTACGTGTTTCAGCTCAAGTCTTAGAAAGCAAGAAAAAAGAGACTCAAGACAAAGATGTTTGTAAGAGCTAGTATCCGTTACAACAAAACATGATTTTCCTACGGAATCTCCGTGGTGAATTGAAATTTCTTTAACTGGTTTCCCTCCAAGCAGCAGAAAGGATTGCGGCCGACCTCATGGCTTTTCCAGGGGAGATCTGGTCCTGCCAGGGGTAGTTTGGATGCTCTGGGCTCGGCTGACTCTATTTTAAAATGAGTGTGAAATAGCAACACTTCTAAAATTCTTGCTGATGTCCTACAACATAAAACCCAAAGAACGTTCGGGGTCCCCTGACACTTTGCTCTAAGCCATACATAGACAACACCCAGTATTTTGATCCATGAAGCCAGGAGCCCGAGTTCTTCATGGATATTGGCAAGCACTGAAAGGTAACATGGCAAGAGCCAGGCCAAAAAGGATGTTGAAACTCTGTTGAGGGTTCTAGAAATCCACATGAAATTTTTTTCCTTTTTGAAACATTTTTTGTTGATGATCCCTCCCTTCCCTCCGGCCTCCTTCAGCTCATTCTGTTCCTCTAGCTTCTCTCTCCCTCCCTCTTCCATGACAACGAAAGTATTTATCCCCACATGTGAGTATTATCCACACAGAACTCATCACCAAACAAACAAACGCACTACTCTTGAGTTCCACATTGGAGTACCTCTCTCTTCTGTTTCTCCTGCTCCCCCTGAGAAAGCTATCTCTGGGACATGTCTCCCAGCTTCACCGGGCTCAGGATTCCTGCCAGGCTAGAGGGATGGCACGGTGGTGCTGCATGAAGACCCCACACCTCACCACCAGCCTTTCAACTCCGGGGTGCCCCTCGAATGTGGGTGGTGGGCAGACGCCCAAGGTCCTTTGCTCCAGGAACCTGGGCTGAGATGGCCAGTTGGTCCTATTTAAAACAGTGCTTCCCAAACCTGGACCAGGGCTGGCTTCCCGGGCATGCGATGGCCCTCCACTGAAAAGGGCACGGCGCTTGGTTTAATGCTGTGCTGTCACTATCTTGAAATTCAAAATAATTTTTGAAGGAGAAGGCCTGCATATTCGTTTTGCACATTTCATGTTCCATTGTGCACGGGGCCCACTGATGATGTGGCCCATCCTGCCGGAGACCCGGACCACTCACTGCGCGTGAGATGATTTTAGGTGCTACACAGTCAAATCTTTTTTTTTTTTTTTTTTAGGTTTTATTTATTTATTTGTCAGAGAGAGAGAGAGAGCACACAAGTGGGGGGGGTGGCAGGCAAAGGGAGAGGGAGAAGCAGACTCCCCATGGAGCATGGAGCGCAATGTGGGGCTCGATCCCAGAACCATGGGATCATGACCTGAGCCGAAAGCAGACGCTTAACCGTCTGAGCCACCCAGGCACCCCAGTCAAATCTTTTCTTAATTTAAGTAGTTACGTGCTCATTTTTATATGTGTAATACAAGCATGGAATTAAGGCAACAGGCTCCAGGTTGTGTGGCTCTTATGACTTAGGAGGGGGGTTCAACTTATGTATGGTAAAAAGTGAGTCCGTTTTAAGAAGAAATAGGAGGTGATAGGCGCCTGGGTGGCTCAGATGGTTAGGCGTCTGCCTTCGGGTCAGGTCATGATCCCAGGGTCCTGGGATCGAGTCCCGCATCGGGCTCTCTGCTCCTTGGGAGCCGGCTTCTCCCTCTGCCTCTCTCTCTCTGTCTTTCATGAATAAATAAATAAAATCTTAAAAAAAAAAAAAAGAAGAAATAGGAGGTGAATTAACTGTGGATGTTACTCAGATGCAGCAAAAGAATAAAACGGAGAGAAACAAATGAATAAATCAAATTTGAGAATTGCCAACTTAGAGAACCCCTGAAGCTTTCTCTCCGCTCTCCCCACCCCACCACCACCAAACCCTTGATCCAAAAATACTGCCCTCACCAGCCAGCCACAGTGCCTGGAGCTCTTATACCACCACTTCTCAGAAAGTACTCTAATTCACCATATGCCTTTGGCCAAGTCCCTTCATCCATGGAGACTTGGTTTGTCCATCTGTAAAATGGGCCAATTCTTTCATCCTCAGAATCATAGATTCTCCTGACTAAGACCAATGGCTTGCAAAGACCAGTCCTCACACTGACTCCATCTGAACCACTGGAGGAGGTCATAAAAAATGCTTGTTCCCAGACCCCAGCCTTGGAGATTCTGATTCAGTAGGTCAAGGGTAGAACCAAGGGAGATATTTTTACCAATCTCCTCAGTGATTCCGATCAGCAGCCAGTTTTGAGAATCATTGCATCGAAGTATTAAAAATTGCTTTTAGAGGTGTCTGGGTGGCTCAGTCGGTTAAGCGTCTGACCCTTGATTTCAGCCCAGGTCATGATCTCAAGAGTCCTGGGATCGAGCCCCACATTGGGCTCTCTGCTCAGCCGGGAGTCTGCTTCTCTCGCTCTCTCAAGTAAATAAATAAAATCTTTTTAAAAAATTGCTTGTTAATCATTCAACAAACACTTGCCAAGTATCCCCTCTGGGTCTTGCACGGGGCAGAGTAACTGAGAATTATACAAATCTCTGCCCTCCAGGATCTTGCAATTTCTGGTTGCAGGAAGAACTTGAACTTGAAATTAACATCAACTTCCTGTATGCCAACTACTATTCAAAGAGCTATATGCATATTAACTGCCACACTGGATTTTCAAAAAAATGGCCACAGCCTATTGCCAGTCCCATACGCCCTTCCAGAACTTTGCCACTCCCCCATCAAGCAGTGAAGTCTTTCAGCTCCTCTTGAAACCTGCCAGAATTTTATGATTTCCTTGGCAAGCAGAAAGCAGCAGAAGTGACCTTCTGTGACTCCTGTGACCTCCAGGTGAGCTCATAAAAGGCAATAAATATTTCTTCCACCTGGCTTTATCTCTCTGTATGCCCATCCTGGGAACCTAGCCTCTGTCTTTCAGGAAGCCAAGTAGCCACATGGAGAAGACACATGTGGGTGTTCTGGCCATCTGACCCCACCGAGGCCTCACCAATCAGCAGACATGATTGGGCAAGCCTCCAGATGATGACAGCCCCCAGCCTTCCAGCTGTCCCCAAGTGGAGCGTACAGGTTGTCCCCAGCGAGCCCGACGCAAGTTCCAGATTTATGAGCAAAATAAACGTGACTCACCATTTTAACCCACTAAGATTCAGACTGGTTTGTTATGCAGCAATAGACAACACGAGCCCATGGAAGCACTATGACCCAAAAAGAAATACACAGTGTCCCCTCCCCCCACTTTTATAGATGGGAAAACTAAGACTTAGCAAGGCCAAGACACTTGTCCCACATCACATAGGTAACAATCAGTCCAGCCAGAATTTGAACCAAAGTCTGTCCAACCTCAGAATCCACATTCTTTGTTGATGGGATGCTCAGGAGGTCAATGTGGACGATGTGGATTAAACTGGGAAAGGGTGGGGGAACACAGTGGAAAAGATAGGCCGAGGAATGAGCTTAGGGGGAGCCAAAAGAAATAAGCAGACTGGGGGCGCCTGGGTGGCTCAGTTGGTGAAGTGCCTGCCTTCGACTCAGGTCATGATCCCCGGGTCCTGGGATAGAGCCCCACATTGGGCTCCCTGCTTAGTGGAGTGCCTGCTTCTCCCTTTCCTCCCCACTCGTGCTCTCTCTTGCTATCTCTGTCTGTCTATCTCTCTCTCAAATAAATAAATAAAATCTTAAAAAGAAAAAGAAAGAAAGGAGGGAAGGAAGGAAGGAAGGAAGGAAGGAAGGAAGAAAGAAAGAAAGAAAGAAAGAAAGAAAGAAAGAAAGAAAGAAAGAAAGAAAGAAAGAAAAGAAAGAAGGAAGGGAGGGAGGGAGGGAGAGAGAGAGAGAGAAAGAAAGAAGGAAGGAAAGAAAGAAAGAAAAAGAAAAAAGAAAGAAAGAAAGAAAGAGAAAGAAAGAAAGAAAGAGAAAGAAGGAAGGAAAGAAAGAAGGAAGGAAAGAAAGAAAGAAGCAGACTGGCCATTGAAATTAAGATCATTCCAGGCCAAACTCTCTACCTGGGTCAGTTGGGATGCTCTCTGCTCTACGACCTTCCTTTCCATGACCCTCCATTTCTCTCTCTCTCTTGCCCGAAAGACGGAGCCCTTCAACAGGTTAGGGACTGAGAAAAGCGAGTTTTTAATATTCTGGGCAATATCGCTTTCTGGCTTTCGCTTCTTCCTCATATCCCCTGCACCACCCGAGGGAGATGTTTTGTAAAGACAATCACGGTTTATTAAATGCCAGGCACTGAGTTAAGTGCTCGACATACAGGATTACATCTGCTCCAGCTCAGCATGGGCCGTGGTGGAGACCCGGGGAGCTCCGCGCACGTAAAGCGACCCCCACGTCACCCACGCAGAAGCTAACTTTATCGACTACCTGCTGCCTGCCAATAAAATCATTCATTACGATGATGACTTAGCACATGATCCTGTAAGATAATGCCACCTGCTTCTAGGTCCTATGACATCCCTATTTGGAGATAAAGAAACTCAGACGCTAACAGTATTTGCCCAAGTTTGCACAGCTTAACAAACGGTGGAGCCAGGACTCAAACCCAGGACTCCATTACCCGGGATCCCTTGCTTGTAAGCGGTATCGCTTCTCGCCCATCCCCATGTGCACCTCGGTGCCCCCAGCCCCTCTCTGGCTTCCCCTCCCGTCTCCTTCCATGCAGTCGTTCCCTGCCTCGCAACCCACGAGAGCCCCAGCATGGTTCAGAGCCCTTTGCACATCTTCGACCAACAGCCTCCTAATACTATTACTGCTGATGGCTTTTCATTCCCGATGCCAAACCTGATTTGGAGTTCACAAGGCTGAGGGTTTCAATCCAGGCCCTGTGGACAGGCTCCGGGAGCCCTAAGTGACTGTAGCTTACAGACAATCTAATTGTTATTGACATTTGTGTCTGATTGTTCATCAAGGAAGAGATGTCTTATAGGCCAAATCATTCTATTACTCGGCCCCCTTTCAGCCTCCCCACTAACGACAAAACACGTACACACCATCAGTGGAGGCCAATCAATCGTAATATCACTCTATGTCTTTCAGAGTCGCTTTTGTGGGCTTGAGTTGGGAGTGGGGGTGGGGTAGAAATGGGAAGATGAAGGACTGGATGAGAATTTTTGTGCGTTGACTCTGAAATGGAAGCATCTACACAAACAGAAAGGAACGGATTGTATTACAAAAGGCATCTATCTATCTAACTCTGTAATTAGGTAGGTAGGTAGATAGATGATAGATGATAGATAGATGATAGATAGATAGATAGATAGATAGATAGATAGATAGATAGATAGATAGATAATTATATCTGTATCTATATATCCCCCACCACTTGGAAGGGTAATTATTAAGAAGCATGTCACTCATCAGTTCATTCTGCTTGGTTGAAGCCCAGTGTCCAAGGATAATGTCCGATTTTATCTTGAGTGACATTCGTGTTGGGTTAAGCAATCTTGATCATAATCAATCCAATAAGTTGTGAGCTACCCTGCCCGCCCCCCGCCCCAACCCAAAGCAGCTCCCACCCGGGTCATAAATCTTTCCCTTGTTTTATTTGATTCTATTTTTCTAGAATCTCCCAGTCTGCCCTCTTTGGTGTTATCCTGAGAAAGCTGAAACCATCAGCCTCTGCCAGCATTGACTGCATCTGACTTCGAGAGTTTTCACAATCCCTCCTTAATTCCAAGAATGTGTGAAGACTTCACAGCATCTGCCAGGCAAAGGTCACTTTTCAAGGAGTGGTCAAAGTTTTGCACTGAACCAGCCACACTTGCTTGGACTCTAAACAATGGCACAGTCTGGCACATGGGTCAGTCACTCTGGGGATACAATGATGACCTTGTCTTTCTCAGTAACATGATTGAGCTAACTTGCAGACACCAGCGCTTTTCTTTGCCCAAAAAAGAAAAAAAAAAAATGGGCACATTAGAACAACAATGAGGTCTACACCACTACCAATGACAAAGATGAAAAGGACTGATAATACCAAGTGTTGGTGAGGATGTGGGAAGATCAAGTCCTCATATCTTCATGATGGGCATCACAGGCTGGGCTGAGTTGTGTCTCCCCCCCCACCCCCAACCCCATCAAATGTCCAAGTTCTAGCTCCCAGCGACTCTGAATGTGACTGTATTTGGAGACAGGTTCTTTAAAAAGGTGGCTGAATTGAAGTGAGGTCACTGGAGGTAGACCATAATGACTAGTGTCCTTATAAGAAGAAAAGATTTGGACACAGACACACACAGATGGAAGATCATGTAAAGCCATAGGGAGAAGATGATCATTGACAAAGCATGGCGAGAGGCCACAGAAGCAAACCAACCATGCCGACACCTTGATCTTGGACTTCTACCCTCCCGAACTATGAGACAACAAATTTCTGTTGTTTAAGGCCCCTAGTCTGTGGTACTTTGTTACGGAGGCCCCAGCAGACTAATGCCATGGGGATGCAAAATGGTACAGCCCCTTTGAAAAGTTTACCATTTATTATAAAGTTAACCATATACTAACAGTTAAACCCACATATTCCATTGCAGGGTATTTACCCAAGAGAAACGAAAACATGTTCGCACAAAGACCTGAAAACGAATATTTGTATCATAATTCTTTACGATAGCCTGAACTTTGGAAACAACCCAGAGGTCCACCAACTGTTGGGATGAATAAACAAACTGCAGCATATCTGGGTGGTGGAATACTACACAACAATGAAAAGGAACAGCTCACTGGCCCATACAAAAGCAGGGATGAATCTCAAAGGCATTCGTTCTATGAATTCTCTTCATTCGTTCTCAAAGAAGCCAGACACCAAAAATTATGTAATATAATTTCCGTTTATATGACATCCTGGAAAAGTTAAATCCAAACAAACAGAAAACCAGATCCATGGTTCCGAGGAGCTGGAGGTGGGAGAAGGGAATCTGTTTACAAAGGGACTCAAGGGAACATTTTTGGGTGGTGAAAATGTTCTACTTCTTGATTTCAGTGATGGATACATACCAGATTCATCAAACTGTATCCCTTGAAAGGTAAATTTTATTATGTACTAATTATATTTCAATAAACTTCACTCTAAAAGCAATAATAATGAGCTATCCTTCTTGCCTAAGGGACCCTTTTTTTTTAATTAATAATATCCAATATTGGTGAAAATGCAGGGAAACCACTACTTTCATAAACTCCTGCTAGATGTCTAAAATTGGAATGTCTTTTTGGAAAGCAAATTGGCAGTCTCCAACAAAATGTAAAAAACACATCTTTTTTTGACCCAGCATTTCCACCTCTAGGACTCCATCCTGCAAAACTACTTGCGTATTTACAAATATGTCCACCGCAGTGTTGTTCATCATGGCCAAAAATGAGAAGCAATCCATGGGAAAAAAACCCATCACAGAAATAGGCGCTCAAAGATATACAGCCAACTGTTGGAGTCATTACCTTCAGGAAGGAGGTGAGCATGGGAATTGAAAGGGGGAGCTCTGCACATTTTACTCAATATTCTTCTGTATCATGTAAATCTTTTATACAGAGAATGAATTCATATGTTGCATAATTTTTAACCCTGAGGCCAGAACTCCCATTCCAATAAATAATAAAACACTTCTAACTCCCTCATCCTCTTGAAGCATATTCCCTTCCCTGCTCTCTCTTCTTTGACATTTGTACTTATTGTTCCAAGAAAATTAATTAGTTGAGATGTGTACAGACCTTTCGTTGATTTTAGAAAATTTGAAGCAAATAAGTTTTTCCTTTTTCTTTTTTTTTTTTTCTCAAGAAAAATGCTAGGTTCTGCTAGTACACAATGTTACCAAAATAATGGCAGTGATATTGAAGGTCATAAAAGTCAAAGAAATTGGCTGGCCTCACTTAGGTGTAGACCCAATGATCAAGCACTTCTTCTGCCTACAGAAAGTTTTCTCCGCGTTGGCCCGATGACGGGAACAAAATTAGGACAAGAAAAGGATGGAGAAAGCATGGAGCACTTACGTCGTGGAGGAGGGATTAGAAACACTTAGAGGAAGAGCAGATGGATTGATGTTAGATCCAAGTTTCCCTGACCTTAGAGGGTAAATAATAAAACAAATCAACTTCAATTACAGTGAAAAACACCGAGTTCCTTTGGAACGACGCTATGATCGGGGACTTTGACTTTGCAAATACCTGGTGTGCTTGCAACACTTGGCCCCCGAGGCCACCCTAGGAGCGTGTGCAGCTTGGGCTGACCAAGTACCTGGGCTTCTTCCATGTCCCCATTCCTAGAGTTGAACAGCTGGGTGCTCCCCTCGTTGCTGAACGTGCCAACCTTGGCAAAACCAAAGATTTGCTTGCACTACCTGAGTCATGGGGAAAAGAGGATGGGAAGCAGGTAAGTTTTTGAGTGACAGTCCTTCCCTGGGGCCATTTCTCCTCCCCAGTGAGAGAATTATATCTCACCTTGGGGGAGTCCCTTGAATTTTTCCAGGTAAAGGTTCTAGAAATGATGATCTCAGGGAATTATTTCTTAGTAAGTTCTAAGCTGAAAGTGGAACATCAAAGGATAAAGGAAATACTACTCACTATGAAAGTCCCTTACAAAGAACCATTAGGCATCTTCATGTCTCTGCTAAACCCTGTGATTATTTCCCCACTTTATTTGGGGTTGGGGTGGAGAATGATTCCATCAAATTAGAAACCAGCAACATTTTTCCTATAAAGGGCCAGACAGTAAATACTTTAGGCTTTGGGGGCCCTATGGTCTCTGTCACAGCTACTCAACTGTGCAGTTATAAGTGCAAAAGCATCCATAAATGATACATAAAGGAATGGACACAACGGTGTTCCGATAAAACTTTACTAATGACACTACAATTGGAGTTTCATATACATTTCATGTGTCACCAAATACTAATCTCCCTTTGCTTTTGTCTTGCTTTTTATTTTCAACCACTGAAAAAGGTAAAAACCCTTCTTCATTCTGGAGCCTTAGAAAAACAGGTGTTGGACTGGATTTGGCTCACGGTAACCAGTTTGCCAACCTATGTATTAAATCATCTTGTCGTTTATGCTTTTTGTTACAAACATATTTCCCTTTTGAAACCTCCCTCTGACTACATACAATGTCTTGACAGGTAAACAGATGTATAGATAGAAAATTGGTGATCGAGATGACAGATGGGTAAATAGGGGTTTTTTTAAGCAAAAGAAATGGCTCTTGTCCACTTGGCATATTAGAATGGAAACCCCTTGAGGGCTGTGCTTAGCATAATGCCTGGCACTTAGTAGAGGCTGGTAAGTTTGTCTCTCCTAAGTAGACAACTAAAGGTCAAAGGAGGGGGGAATTTGGTTCCCATCCCTAAAACATTAGCAACACTCCTTTCTCCAAGCTCTGAGTGTTCTGGAAGAAAGCTAGAGGCCAGGTGTCAAAAACTGGAGGCTTGAGTGAGATTAAGAAAATAAAGGTGACCTGCCAGGGGTTTGTCGGACAGAGGTGCATTGCAAAATCAGTGCTCAAATGCAGTGTCAGACCAAGATGAAAGTCTGGAAAAATTATCACAAAAGGAAGGACATGTTTAGATTTGTCTTACCAAAAGGAGAAGTCCAAGTGGAGCGGAGAGAAAGGGAAATAAATCAAAGGAAATAAGATCCCAATTTTTACCGGTTAGGTATTTAAAGCCCAACTACACTGGCTTACATATTTCAGATTTCACTTTTTCTCCCATAAAAGAATCCCTGAAGTGGACAATCAGGAACAAAATGGGAACAGCACCAAGTTTTCAGAGAGAGAGGCTGGCCCCTTCTATCTTTCTCCTCCGTCTCTGAGTCACCTCGTAGTTTAAGGTAGCTGCTGGAGCTCCAACCATTACATAAATATTCCAGACTGCGGTGCAGAAATGAGTCAGGGGAGGACAAAAAGGTGCACTTAGCAGCCGAGTCAATTTTCTTCGTCAGTGTTTCCAAGGCATCAGGCATAATTCCACTTGCCAACCAATGGTCAAAACTTAGTCATATGAACATATTTAGCTGCAAGGGAAGTTCAGAAACATAGCCTTTTAATTGGTGCATTGCTGTTCACATACAACTGGGGGTCTATTTCTACGGAAATAGAAGAGAAAGGACTTTGTAAAGGCAACTAGTCACATCTCCCTTAGTAATTCATGGTGGTTTATTAATTCATTGATCCATAAACATTTGTTATACGATTATCAAGCTTGTCAGACAGGGTTATAGCAGAGAATGAGGCAAGTCCTTATTTGCAACATTACACGGAATCATGTGTCATGAAGTTTTCTCAAGTACAAGGTGCTACTGGAGCATATAAACTGGGGGATCTAACCCAGGAGTTGACAAACTTTGTGAAGGGCCAGATAATAAATTTTTCTAAGCTTTGTGTGGTCTTTGCATGGTCTCTGTCTCAACTACTCGACTCTGCCATTATATCACAAAAATAGCCGTAGGGAACATATAGTGGATGGGCATAGCTGTGTTCCAATAAAACTTTATTTACAAAAGCAGAGGGTGGACAAGACTTGGCACAAATGCCAAATGGTAAGAGCTGATGTAAGCTAATGTGAGAGGTCAGTTAGGTCCTGCTCAAGGGATGCTTTATTAACATGATCCATGAAAGATGATCAGAAGTTCATTATAAAGAAAGGAGCAGGACTGACTTGGAGTGTTCCAGGCAAGGGGTACATCATTTCAAAAATGGAGACAAGACAGCAAAGCATGCACAAAGAATTTAAAGGAATCCAAATAGGATGCAGCAAAGTAAGCATGAAGAAAGTTATAAAAGCTGAATTGGTAGGAGGAGTTCCTTGGCGGTGGGGGGGGGAGGGGGGAGTCTTGTAATTTACCATTAGGGTAACACAGAGTGACTGGGAGCTTTTAATAAGGACGTGACATGATTACAGGTGCATATTTTAAGTTCATTCTGGCTGTTGGGCAGGATGACACTATCAGAGGGGTCAAGAGTAGAGGTGAGACATTCATCAGAATGGCTAGAATAAAAAATAAATATAATCCAATCACATCAAGAGTTGGCAGACTGTGTTTACTCACAACACTTCTGACACCAAATGTGTGGGGGTTTTTCCTTACACCAACCAATTCTCCAAATCTCCAGACGTTGACTCAGTGTTCTTTTTTTTTTTTTTAAGATTTTATTTATTTATTTGAGAGAGAGAATGAGATAGAGAGAGCATGAGAGGGAAGAGGGCAGAGGGAGAAGCAGACCCTGCTGAGCAGGGAGCCCGATGCGGGACTCGATCCCGGGACTCCAGGATCATGACCTGAGCCGAAGGCAGTCGCTTAACCGACTGAGCCACCCAGGCGCCCTTGACTCAGTGTTCTACCATTCATCTCAATTCTGACACTAACTACCTGGGATTAGTGCCATATTCCACAGGCTGAAGGACTCAGTCCCCCAAGACGGCCCTCCAGCCAGTCACAAGTATTAGGTCCCCAGAGTACCCACACTTCCGTCCAACTTCACTACAAATTGGGAGCTCCCCACGCCCTCCCCCAGGTTCGATAGTTTACTAGACACACTCCAAGAACTCAAGAAAACATTTTAGTTATGTTTACTGGTTAATTACAAAGCACACAACTCAGGAGCATCTAAATGGGAGAGATGCCTAGGGCAAGGTTTGGGGTGGGGATAGGGTTGCATGCCATTTCTAGGCATGTCACCCTCCCCAGCATCCCAATGGGTTCACCAATCCAGAAGCTCTCGAAACCCTATTAGTTAAGGATTTTTATGGAGATCTCACCATGAAGACATGATTGATTAAACCATTGGCCATGAGTGATTAACTCAATCTCCTGACTCTCTCCCCTCCCCAGAGATCAGGGAGACTGAACGCCCCAACCCCAAAATCATACCTTGGTCTTTCTGGTGACCATCCCCCATTCTGAAGCTACCTAGGGACCTCCAGTCCCCAGTCATCTCATTAGAAAGACAATCACGATCCCAGGCATTCCAAGGGTTTTAGGAGCTGTGTGCCAGGGACCAGGGACAGGGACCAAATATTTATTTTTTATGATATCACAGGTGGCAAAAAATGGACAACTTAGGACATCTCATTACCTTTTGTTGGGAGGGTAAATTGGTACAACCACTTTGGAAACTGTTTGGGAGTTTCTACTGAAGCTGCATATACTCCTACCCCAAGAGTCAACACTTCTACTCCTGGGAATATGCCCAAGAGAAATGCAAGCACATGTTCACCAAAACACACGTACCTATCACCCACAGTTGCCCTATGTGAAATCACCAAAAATTGGAAATAATCCAAAGGCCAGCCATAGTAGGATGGATAGTGTTATCCTGATACAATGCTGTGAAACAGGGCGTTGAGAATGACTGCACATGACTAGCCATGTGCAGTAACCTTGATGAATTTCACAAACATGCGATATGACATACCCGTATCTAGAGATCACTGCCCTGTGCAAAGCTGCTCAATAGGAACCACAGGGCTTTTAAGGGAAATGGGGCTAGGCGACAACACTCAAACATTCTGTCAGTGACACATTTAAAAAAATTAAAAACTAATAAAAACGGTAGCACATGTTTACACACATTAAACAGGTAAATGCATAAGTGCGATAATAAAATGTGGCACTCTGATCAGGGAAATCCAAATCAAAACCTCAATGAGATACCACCTCACACCAGTCAGAATGGCTAAAATTAACAAGTCAGGAAACGACAGATGTTGGCGGGGATGCGGAGAAAGGGGAACCCTCCTACACTGTTGGTGGG
>NW_027880341.1:0-246 GCF_054177405.1 Leptonychotes weddellii | reverse complement strand
TCTGTAAAGAATGTGGAAAAGCTTTCAGTCATAGTGCATCCCTTTGTAAACACCTAAGAACCCACACTGTGGAGAAATCCTATAGATGTAAAGAATGTGGTAAATCCTTCAGCAGAAGGTCTGGCCTTTTTATACATCAAAAAATCCACGCTGGAGAAAATCCCCATAGATACAATCCAGGTAGGAAGGCATCCAGCACTTCCCTTCCCGGATGTCAGAGAATTCATCTCAGAAAGAAGTCCTATT
>NW_027880340.1:0-246 GCF_054177405.1 Leptonychotes weddellii | reverse complement strand
TAATGATGTAATGTATGGAGATTAACATAAGAATAAAAAAATAAAATAAAAAAATCATATATTCAGGGGCGCCTGGGTGGCTCAGTCTGTTAAGTGTCTGTGTTCGGCTCGGGTCATGATCTCAGGGTCCTGGGTTCAGGATCCACTGTGGGCTTTCCAGAGATCTATCCTAACAAGGTATAAAATCAAGCTAATACGGGGCACCTGGGCAGCTCAGTCAGTTGGGCATCTGCCTTCAGCTCAGGT
>NW_027880339.1:0-246 GCF_054177405.1 Leptonychotes weddellii | reverse complement strand
TTTTCAGATCAAAGAGATTTAAACTTACTTTTTTTTTTTTTAACACTTTTTTTTTTTTTTTAAGTGTCTGAGTTGGGGATTTGATTTCGGTTGGTCAATTGGTGTTTCTTGTTGTTTTTAAAGTGGCTATCTGAGGGCGCCTGGGTGGCTCAGTTGGTTAAGCGACTGCCTTCGGCTCAGGTCATGATCCTGGAGTCCCAGGATCGAGTCCCGCATCGGGCTCCCTGCTCAGTGGAGAGCCTGCTT
>NW_027880338.1:0-246 GCF_054177405.1 Leptonychotes weddellii | reverse complement strand
GGTCATGATCCCAGGGTCCTGGGATTGAGTCCCGTGTCAGACTCTGCGTTCAGCGGGAAGCCTGCTTCTGCCTCTCCCTCTGCCTGCCGCTCTGCCTACTTGTGCTCTCTCTCTCTGTCAAATAAATAAAATAGTTTTTAAAAAAGTTAATTACTTGTGATGCAAAGAATTATAACGATCTAGCTTTAGTTTTAAAAGCATGATGTGATGTGAAAGTACATAATCCAGAACGGGAAAGCTCTGGGT
>NW_027880337.1:0-246 GCF_054177405.1 Leptonychotes weddellii | reverse complement strand
GGCTGGGGTGAAAGGTCATGGCCGCAGGCCACTGTGCTCGTGGATTGCTGCCCCAGGGACAGTGAGCAGGGCGATAGGACATCCCACAGGGCTGGAGGCCCCAGAGAGGGGAGCCGTGTTTCAGTGGGGTGAAAGCCATAGCCCCTTACTGGCTACACGCTGCCCAGCGTGTTCCTGAAGCGGCGAGGTTAGACGGTGCTGCAAGGCCGGGTGGCTCGTCTGTCTTAAGCTGGGGTGTGAGCGTGG
>NW_027880335.1:0-246 GCF_054177405.1 Leptonychotes weddellii | reverse complement strand
TGCCACTGGAAAAATGGGGAGGAAAAGAAATTTTTTTTTTTTAAGACGATTTCCCCCCCACCCCAAATCCGGGGGTGGGGAAGAAATGCAAAAGGACAATAGGACCGCGGCCTCTTAGAGAAACTCCAGGCTTGTCTATCGGCAAAAAGCAATTAAGTAGAGGGCCCGATAATGAGTGTTCACGTTTCAGTAAGGTTCCATGTGGCATCTAGTGAGGGACGCGCTCCTGGCTGGCCTCACCACCAT
>NW_027880334.1:0-246 GCF_054177405.1 Leptonychotes weddellii | reverse complement strand
TGGTGAGAATGTTAGTCTCTCGACGCTTCCCCCCCACACCCCCAGCGCTCCACCCATGGGCTAGACTCACCCCCACGGAGGGAGAGGCTGCATTCAATATAAATGCAAACCGCTCCAGACACTCGGGATTATCTGTGCTTTGCATGAATAGCGACAGCAGCTTGCAAGTGGGCAGGACTTGGCGGGGAGGCCCCTGCCGTAAATCCACCGCCACATCGCCACGCTCCCCCGAAGTGCCTGTGAAAT
>NW_027880333.1:0-246 GCF_054177405.1 Leptonychotes weddellii | reverse complement strand
CCCAGGCGCCCCGACAAATCACCCTCCTCTATGATATTGTGTATGTCTAGTTCGGCAATTTAACTTTATAACTTTTGTGTTTTTTTTTTAATCCACCGATTCATCTATTAAAACTTTTATTGAACACTTATAATCTGATTGGCTTTGTGTAGGCACTGGACATATAAAGATAAATATGAGAGAGTCCCAATTCAGTCTAGTGTAATTAATGAGCTATAAGTGTAAATTATCACATGGTAATGCATT
>NW_027880332.1:0-246 GCF_054177405.1 Leptonychotes weddellii | reverse complement strand
CCACTCCAACAGCTGGCCTTGCGGCTGGCAGAGAACAGTCCGGGACGAGGGGCTGAAACCCGAGGAGGTGAATTTAAGCCACAGATTTACAATCCCTTTTATGGGCTTGGCAAGTGTGGCTGCAATAAACACAGCGTGGGCATTGATCACACTAGGTAAATACCTCCACTGGCTTGGCAAAGCCTTGGAATGTTCCCATTAGACCCCCATTTGGAGCCTCTCTAGTGGAGTGTGCTAGGCCTGCCT
>NW_027880331.1:0-1691 GCF_054177405.1 Leptonychotes weddellii | reverse complement strand
AGGCTTAGATACATTCAAGTGAAAATTTAAATGAATTTATATAGTATTCTGTGCCTTGCATTGTAAAGATATTTTTCAAAATTGTTACGATGTTTAACTGTAGAAGGTGAATGACAGACTCTAAAATGTAAGACAAAAGCTTCTGTTCACATTCCCACCCCACCCCTTGTAGGATGCTATCAGTCTTTTTTTTTTTTTTCCTGTCCCCTCCTTTTATCCAATCTGCACTACCAATCCCTAAAGGTGTTTCTCACCTGGCAAAGGTTTATTTGGGTAAAAGAAAAAGTACTATTTCTTTTTTTTTTTTTTTTAAAGATTTTATTTATTTATTTGTCAGAGAGAGAGAGCACAAGGAGGGGGAGCGGCAGGCTCCCCGGCGAGCAAGGAGCCCGATGTGGGACTCGATCCCAGGACCCTGGGATCATGACCTGAGTCGAAGGCAGACGCTTAACGACTGAGCCACCCAGGTTCCCGAAAAAGTACTATTTCTAATACCTTGTATTGAGAGCTAATCTCATTGCTATTCAGCTTATTTTGAAATATTTTGTAATATTAACAATACCTATTATTTACTGAGTATTTGTGTGCCAGGCATTGTGTTAATTGTCAACACGCATTGTCTGTGTAGTCTTCACAATAGTCTTAAGATGTAGGTGTTACCAGCATTGTATAGGTGAGGATACTGAGATTTAGAGAGTAAGGTACTGTCCAAACTGGGATATAAACCCAGATGTTCTAAATCCAATGGTTATGATCTTAAGTATGCCAAACTACTGTTCCTGGACTTTATTAATCAATCACTAATAACTTGTCAATTGGCAGCTTTTAATTTAACGATTTGTTTTATTTTAGAGAGACAGAGAGCATGAGGTGGGAGGAAGGGGCAGAAACAAAGGGAGAGGGTGAGAGAGAATCCCAAGCAGACTCCTCGCTGAGCACAGAGCCTGGGTGGGGGCTTGATTTCAGGACCCTGAGATCACGATCCGAAATCAAGGGAGTGGGCCACTTAACCCACTGAGCCACCCGGGCAGCTTTTGGTTTAACTATGATAACCAAGCCCTACCATACTGAGCTTGAAAAAGTAATAGACCAAAGAAATTTGGCATTTTGGTTAGCCACTGAGATTGTTGAAATAGGTCAACATATAAATCTAAGAAAAAGACACTCAGAAGAACGAGTAAAAGATTATGAACGTGGAATGTTTATTCTTATGCATAAACAATCTAGCCAATAGATAGTTTTAAAGGTTAGACTTACTGAAGAAATGTACATTAAAACAATGACTTTTTAATTTTTCTAGGACAAAAATACACAGCTTGTGGGAGTGTACCATAAGTTTTTTTTAAATTTTATTATGTTAATCACCATACATCATTAGTTGTTTTTTTTTTTTGATGTAGTGTTCCATGATTCATTGTTTGCATATAACACCCAGTGCTCCGTGCAGTATGTGCCCTCCTTAATACCCATCACCAGGCTAACCCATCACCCCACCTCCCTCCCCTCTAGAACCCTCAGTTTGTTTCTCAGAGCCCATAGTCTCTCATGGTTCGTCTCCCCCTTCGATTCCCCCCCCTTCATTTTTCCCTTCCTGCTATCTTCTTCTTCTTCTTTTTTTTTTTTAACATATAATGTATGATTTGTTTCAGAGGTACAGGTCTGTGATTCAACAGTCTTACACAATTCACAGC
>NW_027880330.1:0-246 GCF_054177405.1 Leptonychotes weddellii | reverse complement strand
TGTTTTCTCTGATAGGCCATATTCTAATCTTCTGTCTCATGAACTGATTTTTTTTTTTTTTTTTTACTCCAGTAGAAAAACTAGAAAATATAGGTAAGCAAAAATGAAGAGAAAACATTCTATATTGTTACCACCCAGGGATAAGTAATATAAATATTTTTGGTCTTCAGACTTATTAAAGCTCTATATATTCACTGTATAGTAACCTAATTGTTTCCCCAGTTACTATAATGTGGACATCTTTCC
>NW_027880329.1:0-246 GCF_054177405.1 Leptonychotes weddellii | reverse complement strand
GCAGCTGCATCAATTACAATCCCACCAACAGTGTTCACAGGTTCCCTTTTCTGCACATCCTCTCCAATACTTGCTATTTCCTGTCTTTTTGATAATAGTCATTCCAGCAGATATGAAGTATACTCATTGTGGTTTTGATTTGCATTTTCCTAATAATTAGTGATGTTAAGAATCTTCATTCAACGTTGAAGTCATTGCACATTTGAGTGACTGAGCTTTGAATAATTTTGTTGAAGTATCACACGG
>NW_027880328.1:0-246 GCF_054177405.1 Leptonychotes weddellii | reverse complement strand
TCATAGAGTCATCGTGAGGGATTAAGGTGGTAAAACATGTAAAGGGTTTAGAACAAGCACCTGGCCCACAATAATAGCTCAACTGGTGAGCTGTTACAAATTTTATTGTTCTTACTCCCCAGTAGACGATAAGCTGAAGGAAAACAAGGGCTATATTCCTTGCTCATTATTGTATCCCCAGAAGATACATATATATATATACACACACACACGTATATATTTAATATATACAATATATATTCATAT
>NW_027880327.1:0-246 GCF_054177405.1 Leptonychotes weddellii | reverse complement strand
TCATTTAAACCTGTGTCTGAGATGATGGGTGTTAGCTGGACCTGTCATGGCGATCATTTCACAACAGAGGTAAACCAGAACATCCTGCTGCACACCACACACTCACAGTGTCGTGTGCCAGTGATTTCTCAGTAAAATGGAAAAAAACTAAAAGAATCAAAATTCAAAAGAATACGTTGTTAACTTCAGTTGGAAAAAATAATAATAATAAAGGCGACCTCCCATCAAAGATGGTAGTTTGAAGGT
>NW_027880326.1:0-246 GCF_054177405.1 Leptonychotes weddellii | reverse complement strand
GCTGTTTGCAGAACTAACTTCCAGCTCATGGAAGTTTCGGCAGCCTGGATCTGTCGGACACTTTGTCCCCCGGCAGGTGGCTGGGACCAGGTGGGACGATGTGCTCATGGGGGCTTTCCCTCTGAGCTGGCTGTCCTCCTGAGGGGGGTCACGGAGACCCTGGACCTCAGGGCAGCCCTTGTGGGGTGGTCACACAGCTGCTAGAAAGGGGGTGCTCAGCATGGGGGGTCCTGTGGTCCTGTGTTC
>NW_027880325.1:0-246 GCF_054177405.1 Leptonychotes weddellii | reverse complement strand
GCCTGCTTCTCACACCTTCTAGAGCAGCACCTGCAGACATGGTGACAAAGGGAACTCAGGTGACAGGGATGCAGACTCAGAAACAAGTCATCCTTCTGTGTGCATCGGGTCACATCCGATTCACACATTCCTTGTGGGGAAGAACTTCTGGGCACTACCGAGTCTTAGCACATTTTCAACGAGTCTCTTTTATTTACTTATTTCCTGCGTAAAGTCAGTGATTCCTCACTTACATGAACTTCACAG
>NW_027880324.1:0-246 GCF_054177405.1 Leptonychotes weddellii | reverse complement strand
TTAAGATAACCTGAAGTTTCAGCTGAAGTAAGAATCCAACTGCTTGTGCATTTTTTAATAGCTAGCTACCCATTCTTAATAATTGTTAATCAGTTGATCAGGCATAATTAGTCAAGTCCCTTTATTGCTTAATATGTTATTTCTTATTTGTGGCCCTGCTTGTGATTGGTTGCATGGCTTTATTTCTTCTAGGGCTAGGCAATAATTTTTTCACGATTCTTGGCTGTAGTTTCTATTCAAGTTTAG
>NW_027880323.1:0-246 GCF_054177405.1 Leptonychotes weddellii | reverse complement strand
TTGTATTTTTAAGTCATCTCTACACCCAATGTGGGGCATGAACTCACGAGCCTGAGATGGAGAGCTCAGACTCTACCAACTGAGCCAGCCGGTAACCCCAATCTTCTCTTCTTTTAAGGACTTTTCTCATCACATGTCGGGCCCATCCAGATAATCCAGGATCATCTCATCTCGAGACCCTTAACTTTACTACTTGTGTAAAGATCTTTTTTCCAAATAAGGTCACACTGACAGGTTCCAGGGGTT
>NW_027880322.1:0-246 GCF_054177405.1 Leptonychotes weddellii | reverse complement strand
GGAGGACTACACGCAGGAAGAAGACTCATGAAACCTGGCTGTCATTCAATCGCTAGAATGAATGTCGTCCAATCGCTTTTTATTTATTTATTTAGTTAGTTAGTTATGTTAATCACCATACATTACATCATTAGTTTTTGATGTAGTGTTCCATGATTCATTGTTTGCGTACAACACCCAGTGCTCCATGCAGAATGTGTCCTCTTTAATACCCATCACCAGGCTAACCCATCCCCCCACCCCCCT
>NW_027880321.1:0-246 GCF_054177405.1 Leptonychotes weddellii | reverse complement strand
GATCCAGCTGCTTGTGAGGCCTCTGCCTGCTGGTGACCACAGGGGACGAGCCGCAGAGAAACAGCCAGCACGCTACGAGGCCGGCAGCGGGACAAAGTGACCCAGGGAGGGACCAGAAGGAGAAGAGGCAAGAACCCAGGGAGAGGCGGGTGGGGTGCCCCGCGCCCCCACACAGCGCCCAGTCCAGGGAGAGCGAGAGTGCCTGCAGGCATCTCTCTGCCGAGGTCTTTGCCAGAGGGGATTATC
>NW_027880320.1:0-1691 GCF_054177405.1 Leptonychotes weddellii | reverse complement strand
TTTAAGTTGCCTGCGACCCTGCCCCTGAGCAGCCACGGGGTGACCTTATCTCCCGGGGCATTTTCTCTTGAAGTTTTTTCTATGCAATTGAACTTTCTTGCTTATAAAAGTGGGCCCACTGGATTTTGTATACTGAGGCTCGAAATGTAATAAATTGTTCAGATTTCCCCTGCTGGTGAAGAGTTTTCTATTCACAATCGCCCAGTACGCCGTTACGTGGGCCTGAGCACATCCTGCGTCCGTGACCCCGGTGGGACCGTGCAGTTTCCCCTCCTCAGTCTCACACCCTGCCCCCTCCCGGTGCTGAGGTGGGTGCGGCGGACAGGGGCCCGCGGCTGCGTGGGGCTGGGCCTCCCTCGGAGGTCCCCTTCTCGCCAGCCCACACGATCACCACCTGCTCCACGATGACCCACCCACTGCAGCGTGCGCCCGAGGGGCTCGTGGGTGCTGGCTGCAGGCTCCGTGTAACCACAGGCACGTGGCCGTGCCCTGTGAATGCTGCCATCACTTCCTGTCAGGGCCCCTCCGCCGCCCAGCTGGCTCCCGTTAGGATTACAGTCCATTCGGAGGCGGGCACCCCACTGGAACAGCCTGGTGGAGGTGGGGAGGGAGTGGAACATGTGACTTCCAAGCACGATGAAAGGCAGCTGGATTTGGGGAGGACCCGGTCTCCGCAATGCTGGTTCCACAGGGAAATTTCAACCCAGAAACAGCAGGACAGTAAAATCCTTGCTCCCTTTTCCAGGAGTTCAGTCTATTTCCACAGACCCCTGCCCCCTTCCCGTTGGAGGGCAGGTGGATGAAATTAAGGCCTCCCTTGCTATAAATTACCTGGAAATTGGCCACATAGCTGGTTATTGTGTGGAGACACTGGAGCAAAGAGAGAAGGAACATGGAGCAGCCTGCAGGCCTTCTCCCGTCCCTTCTGCTTGCAAGTCTCCCAGCCAAAGCGTCATCCCCCGTTTTCTCGGGCAAGTTCCCCCTTTTCACAGTTAAGGAAAACTCCAAATAGTTTCCATCAGCCTCGCATGAATGCCGTGCACAGGGAATGTGGAGGGTGTCCTTCTAACTCACCGTGGCTAGCGAAGTCTCTGGAATTCAGACTCTGGTCTTGTTGGCCATCCCGCACTCTGCAGGGCTGTCCTTGTCGGATGACGTGACCCATCGGGAGCATGGTTCTGCCCCCTCCCAGGAGCCCGAGGAAGGGTCCCGCGGGCCTTTCTCCTCTCAGTGAGATGCGTGGCTCGGGGGCTAAGGCTCGGGCTAACGGAGGCACCTTCTGTCCTGCCGGTGGAAATAGCAGGAAGGCTCGGTGAGGAGGCTGAGAAGTTGGGAAAGATAATCCACACCCTTGGCCATAAAACCTTGACATGTGTCTGCCTGCTGTGGGCCTGGGCACCCAGGGTGGGCTGGACAGATGAAGACTTCTGCCCCGCACTCGGGATGGCCTGGAGTCCCTTCTGGAGCGCCTGAGTACCGCCTGGGTCGGCTGTGGGGGGGGGGGGCTGCCCTGCGGGGCACCTGCCAGCCGACCTGGGGGCTCTCTCGGCCCCTGTGGTTCTGAGGGTCACTGCAGCCCTCAGGCCGTCCTGTGCAGCCAGTGTTGAAAATACCCCCGTGCTCGGGATGGGAGAAGAGCAGCCCCTGGGGGCACAGCCTCTGCCACCAGCCGAGCTCAGGAAGAGCTGCTG
>NW_027880319.1:0-246 GCF_054177405.1 Leptonychotes weddellii | reverse complement strand
TCTTCCTTCCTATTCCTAGCGCACCCCTTCCTGTTTCTCTTCCTTCGTATTCCTAGTGCCCCTTCCTGTTTCTCTTCCTTCGTATTCCTCGCACCCCTTCCTATTTCTCCTCCTTAATATTCCTAGCGCGCCCCTTCCTGTTTCTCTTCCTTCGTATTCCTAGCGCACCTTCCTGTTTCTCTTCCTTCGTATTCCTAGCGCACCTTCCTGTTTCTCTTCCTTCGTATTCCTAGTGCCCCTTCCTGT
>NW_027880318.1:0-246 GCF_054177405.1 Leptonychotes weddellii | reverse complement strand
GGAGGGAGAGATGAACCAGGAGAGACTATGGACTCTGAGAAACAAACAAGATTTTAGAGGGGAGAGAGGATTGGTTAGCCTGGTGATGGGTATTAAGGAGGGCACGTACTGCATGGAACACTGGGTGTTATACGAAAACAATGGATTGTGGATCACCACATCAAAAACCAATGATGGATTGTATGGTGACTAACATAACATAATAAAATAAAAAAAAAAAAGAAAATGTGCAGTGGGAATATACAT
>NW_027880317.1:0-246 GCF_054177405.1 Leptonychotes weddellii | reverse complement strand
TCAAAAACTAATGATGTATTGTACGGTGAGTAACATAATAAAATTTAAAAAAAAAAAAAATTAGATTTTGGTGTTACAGAATGCTATACATTTACCAGAATCAGTATAGTAGATAAATTAATGAGAGCAGGTAAATTTTATGTTATTTAAATTATACCTCAATAAAGCTGCTAAAAAACAAAACAAAACAAAAAAAAACATAGTCTTCAGGAGGAGGAGCAAGATGGCGGAGGAGTAGAAGACCTA
>NW_027880316.1:0-246 GCF_054177405.1 Leptonychotes weddellii | reverse complement strand
TGAAGAATTTAGTTTATTTTAAACCATTATTATATTGGGGGGGATAGGCAGTTTTAGTACTGATGCTAAAGTACTTTATCATCCATGTGGATGGAACTTTTGTTCTAAAAATTGACTTCATTTTCAGTATTATAAAAAAATTCTACTCAAAATTACGCTTTCCCAGAAAAAATTATAAAATTACTCTAACATTGAGGGGTGGAGCAAGATGGCGGAGGAGTAGGAGACCTGGATTTCGTCTCCTCT
>NW_027880315.1:0-246 GCF_054177405.1 Leptonychotes weddellii | reverse complement strand
GTGATGCGTTCCTGCTCCGTCACCCTCAGGCAGGCCCGATGAAAGGGCGTCCTGCTGCGCTTGACCACAGAGACAGACCCGCTGGTGCAGAGGGGAGGTGGCTCCGAGCCTGGCCTGCCCAGAGAGCAGGTGACTCCGCACAGCCCCGCGCGGCCACTTCATATTTTTGCCGTTGTCTTCCTTCGCTGGACGTTGAGTTTGGGAGTTTTTTAAGCTGTTTTTTGTTATTTGCTAAACGATGCCCTG
>NW_027880314.1:0-246 GCF_054177405.1 Leptonychotes weddellii | reverse complement strand
CAAGGGCTTTGTAAGCCATGTGGGAGTGAACCCACCACTGTGGAGTGCCGGTCATGTTGTGCATCCCTCCTCAAGGTGCCTGATCATCTGCTCTGTGACAGAGCCAAACATGGCTAAAATCAGAGAGAGCTGAAGTGTTTTCTGCCCTGCTTTTCATAGCCACTTTGTCAGTCATTTCCAGATGTCACTTCACTAACATACGATTTCCCCCAAAGACCTGGTTCTGACTGGATGCACCTCCTGGTT
>NW_027880313.1:0-246 GCF_054177405.1 Leptonychotes weddellii | reverse complement strand
TTTTTTTTTTTTGCTGCAATAGATCTCTCTACTTAAACTATAACTTAAAAGTGAAGCGTTGGGTTTTTGAGTAAAATACCAATACCTGAGCTAAGACTCACATAGATCATAAACTAAGGCTCCTATCAATAAATATTTTATATCAGCATCTTGAGAAAATGCTTAAAATCCATACATATGTTTTGAAGACATGTGCTCACAAATCTGTCTTGCTAAACTACATGTCTGTGGTTTATAAAGTCAAAA
>NW_027880312.1:0-246 GCF_054177405.1 Leptonychotes weddellii | reverse complement strand
TCAGAGCGTCTCTCTCCCGCTATGGTGCCTGGAATGAGCTGCAGGCACCAGCTCTGAGCTGCTCCCTGGGCGGCTGCATGCTCCTGGCCCCTCCTGTTCCCAGGACTCCTGGTGTGCCCTCACTGCGAAGCTTCCTGTCACTGCAGAGACCCCGCATGCAAAGGCGCGGGGAGGGGAAAAATGTGACTCTGTCCCCATTCTCCCCTCCCACGCCTGTACCGGCCCTTCTTCCTCCCGTGCAGGAGG
>NW_027880311.1:0-246 GCF_054177405.1 Leptonychotes weddellii | reverse complement strand
TGTCCGCTAGACTCGTGTCTTTATTCTGTTGTGCATGTCTGTGTGGGTGTTTTTGGCTCCTGGCTTTACTAACAATAGTGGGAATTGCGTTGAAATCACCCTTGAAGTTCCCTCCATTTTTGCATGAAATAGACCTGAAAATGCTTATATCAGAACAAAGAAACGCTGAAAACCAATGAGATAAGTCACTAATGTAAGAAACCACAGAAAGGCCTGGGTGTACTTTGGTGGCTGTGGTGGGACCAG
>NW_027880310.1:0-246 GCF_054177405.1 Leptonychotes weddellii | reverse complement strand
CTCATCCTGGCTGCAGTGAACAGAGGAATTCTGGGAAAAGGACGGGAAGGGAAGAAACACAGGTCCCCAAATATAACAGCTGGTGAGCCCCCACATGCCTCCAGGCACCCCCGTGGCTACAAAGATGAGAGAACAGTCTCCAGTCTCTCTGTGCTGCCCCTGGGGCCCAGCTCTCCCTTCCTCCAACACAGAGAATGTCCAGGGAGCCCACAGTGCTGCCCCCTGTGTATCTATCTCTCTGCTCAT
>NW_027880309.1:0-1691 GCF_054177405.1 Leptonychotes weddellii | reverse complement strand
AGGCACTGAAATCTCGGGAATCACAGGCCATTGAGTGAGAAATGGCATCTAAGTTCATCTGACTGCAGTCCAAATCTTGGGAATGCTTACGCAAATCTCGGGGGGACATCTGGCCCAGTTAGCGAGATCTCGAAGGCAAACCTCAGGGTGTTGAAATCCAATTTTCATTAGAACGCAACCAAATCCCTGAGACCTCAGGCCCAGTCAGGGATCTCCAGCGGCAAAACTCATGGGATCGCAGTCCAAACTTTGGAAGCCCTGATCCACATCTCATGAGATCTCAGGCCCTGCCTGTGAGTTCCAGGACACACGTGTCAGCATATCTGTCCACATCTCGGTAGAACTATCGAAATGTCCTGAGTTGTCAGGAATAATCAGAGAGATCTAGAGGCACCTGTCTCATTGTTCGGCAACTTGCAGGGGCCGAGGTCACCGGATCGAAGTCCAGATCTCACCAGAACTCATCAAAATCTCTTGAGACCTCAGGCCCAGTCAGTGAGTCGCAGGGCAAATCTCACCTGATCTCAGTCCAAACCTCAGGGGAACACATCCAATGTTCCAGCACTGTCGGGCGCAGTCAGGGAGATTCAGGGTCAAATCTGGTGTGTTTGAAGGAAGTAGAAAGATGTTGGAGGATTAGGAGGACTGGATTTCGTCTCCTCTCAGGAATTCAGCTGGATAGGGATCAAACCATTCTGAACACCTACAAACTCAACAGGAGATCGAAGAAAAGAATAGCAACAACTCTCTCATCAGAAAAGCGACCACTTTATGGAAGGTAGGACGTGCGGAAAAGTGAATCCGAGGCGATATTTGGGAGGATAGACGGCGGGGGAGGGGCCTCCATCAGACGCTTCTGGCAAGTGATAGAGTCGCGGATCACAAATCGGAACTTTTAAAAGTCTGCTCCTCTGAGGGACATCACTCCGGTGGCTAAGTGGGGGGTGGAACCCTCACGGCACAGTGTGGTCTCAGGACCCTTGGGGTCACAGAAAGACCGGGGGGCCTGACTGTGGCAGAGCTCCCAGGTAACAGAGCAGGGAAGCCAGCTGAAGAGGCGGAGCCCAGGCACGGGGCTCTCAGCTCGGGGTTGTCATAAACCGTGATCTGCGGCACAGTCGGGCCACTGCTCTTCCAGCAGGGACCCAACAAGTGGCAGATCCGGTGAGACTCACCTTCCTTCCCCGGGAGGAGTGGCGCGGGAGTGCACCGCAGGGATCTGCTGGTTTTGGAGACTCCACCTGGGGTCTGGTGCCAGAGATAGAAATGCACGGTCACAGGCCAGGTGAGCCGGAGTGCGGCCGGAGACGGGGGAGCCAGGGGTGACTGACTGCTTTTCTCTGGGGGCTCACTGAGGAGCAGGGCCCCGAGTTCTCGGCTCCTCTGGGGTGGAGATTGGCAGGCCGCCATTTTCACTCTCGGCCTCCAGAGCTGTACGGAAAGCTCGCAGGGAACAAAAGCTCCGGAGAGCAACCCGAGCAGATTATTTAGCCCGGACCGGGCAAGGGCGGGGCAATTCCGCCTCCGGCAAAGACATTTGGGAACCATGGCAACAGACCCCTCCCCCAGAAGATCAGCGAGAACTGCCAGCCAAGACCAAGTTTACCTATCAATGAGAATGGCAGAACTCCAGCGCTAGGGGAATAGTACACATAGAATTCATGGCTTTTTTATGATGATTCTTTAGTCTT